>NW_025533534.1:300000-560000 GCF_020615455.1 Coregonus clupeaformis | reverse complement strand
ATCATATAGGAGTTGGGTGAAGTTGCCCGTAGACGCTGATCTGGGGTCAGTTTTGCATTTCCCCCACTAATGGTTACGGTTAGGATTGGGGAAGGGGAAGCTGATCCTTGATCTGTACCTACGGGAAACTTTAACTAGATCATACAGCTAGAGACAATCAGAGCTAGACTTCCCAAAGCTTTGTACTGAGGGATGATGGGGAAAAAGCAACCATTAAAAGTTGAATGATTCAAATCAATTATGTTTGTTCTGATTCTTTCATTTTACATGGGATAACAGTTTTTTATTACTTTTATTAATAAGCCATTATAAATGCTTATAAATTGATAATTAATTCTTACTGGACTTGTTTATAAATTGTTTTAAATGCTAGAATACACATTAATAATAGTATGCACTAGTTATAAATAGTTTTATAATACGTACTATACAATTGAGAAGACACATACTGTATGAGTACAATACAGAGTGATTTAAATCCCCAAGAGACTCAGTCTGCCACGGAGAGGCCTAAAATGGAAATTGACCCCCAAGTCACATCCAACTTCCTCTAAAAGAAAATAACAACAAATATCTTTCTTCTTTTTGAAGGGAAAAAACGAATGCAAAACAACGTGTTTGATATTTACTATGATTACTGCAACTAGACAGTGTCCCCTTGTCAATGTCTTGTTGCTGCTGTTGTTGCCATGGTGTTATCGGTGGCTGAGGTGGAGAAGGTTTGTGTGTCTGCCTAGCTGGTTGGCTGCACTGCTGAGATCTGTGTCACTTCAAATGGCAGACAAAGCCACTCTGCCAGAGCTCTAATGAGACGCTAATTGAAAGAAGCCGGTGAAAACACAACCTCATCCCACATGGCAACCTATTTTAATGCACTATAGGGAATAGGATGCCATTTGGGATGCAGACACAACCTGATCAAGACACAGATATATACAGAGAAAACACGCACACACGCACACACACACACACAGAGAGAGAGAATAAGGACGCACACTCACACAGAAAACATTTCAACAGAAACACAGGGGAAGAGAGAAGAGAGAGAGAGAGAGAGAGAGAGAGAGAGAGAGAGAGAGAGAGAGAGAGAGAGAGAGAGAGAGAGAGAGAGAACTTCTCCAAACAGCAAGGCCCTTGTCACACTGCGATACTCTAACCTGAATCAGTCAGAACACTGAAAACAGACAGGATGATGAAGTGTCAGAATGTCATGCTAAAGTCATGTGTTTTAAACTGACTGACGCACTGACGATTCTGTTATTGACACTGGTTTCATCCTAAATTGCACCCTATACCCTATTTAGTGCACTACTTTTGACCAGGGCCCATAGGGCCTATTCATTATGATCTATAAGGCAAAACTGGTCTGAGATCAGCACTCCTACTCTGATAGGCCAATGCTTATTCAGAAAGGGAACACATTCACTGCTGGAAACAAATGATTTCTACAGGGAGTAATGTTTTTTTGTTTTTCTAGTCTCAACATTGAAGCATTGTTGCCCACCAGAAGTGTTAATGTAAATAACATGAGTACCTGATAATGTTCTCTTTCTCTCTACTGAACGCTTCACTTTTACCAGAGTCTCTCTCTCTCTCTCTCTAATTTGAACACCTGAATTCCCACAATAATCCATGAACTCCATTATTTATTTGTCCGTGCCACTATAATGTTTTATGTGCTATAATTCAGTCAATATCTGATGGATTATACAAACTCTAAAAGTTTGGAGTATCTTAATCCATTGTCCAATGGTTGCAATTATTATAATTGTTTTTAAAACCTTTTAACAATTTTGATTACCGTTGCTACCCTCACTCTCTCTTGCTGTCGGTGGTGGGTGGTCTTGATGGTGTATCAGTCAAACCTGGGTTCAAACACTATTTGTTTCCTTTCAAATACTTAATCTGTGCTTGACTGAGCTTGTATGGCCTCTTTTGAGAAGTACATAGAAAATATTTCCAATACTGTTTGAACCCAGGTGGTATGGTGTATCAGTGTGTGTGGCAGGCAGGCAGGGTCAGTGTGTGGGAGAGAGAGTAGATGAGAATCCCTAACAGTTAGAACAGTAGCTTCAGGGGATTCAAGTGGCTGCAAATGTTTTTGTTTCCGTCAGTGATTGAAGTGGGCTGAGGTCCGTGGCTCTGTGACCGAACACATTAGTTCACACATCAAGAGGACACCAGAAACGTGTGTGGGGGGAGATAGCTGGAGAAGCTAAGAGGACTCTGAATAAACAACTTCACACACAGACAGTGACACGCGCGCACACACACACACGCAAACACACACGCACACACAGATTAGATTACATCAGAAGATTAGATTAGAAGAGACATGCACAAACATACAAATGCCACACAGAGAGACACGCACACCCACACTTGCGCACACACACACACACACACTAAAGTGAGAGATATAAAAGGAGAAAAGAGACAGTTGAAGAAGAGATACTATAGAATAAGATGCAAATGAGCTGACACAAACAGATGAGAATAATATGGTGAAATCTGGAGGGAGGACCGTCAAAGAGGAGAGGAGGAATTTTGAGGAGACACTGGTGGTGAAGGAGGGGGCACGGAGTGAGAGAAAGAGAGAGGGAAGGGAGGAGAAGAAGAAAAGAAGAGATGAGAGTGAGAGAAGATTTGAAAAGAGAGAGTCAGCAAGCCTTAGCACACGCAGCCTTGGCGATTACAAATCTTTCAAACTGTCATTTCTCAGAGCTCTGTGTTTTCTGCTAACGCCCCCTCTTGCCAGCCTCACACGTACAAGCCTCACACACACACCGCCCCCTCCCCTCACACAGAGAGACCCGAGGCACGCATGCAAGGCAGGCAGCTTATTTCTTCGGAGGCTATCTATCCTCTCAACTTAGCTTATCGTCCAGTAACTAAATTCAATCGACGACGGCAGTATTTATAGTTCTCATGAGGGGTTTTGTGATAGACAGCCTCCCAAATGGCACCCTAGTCTCTACATAGTGCACTACTTTTGACCAGAGGCCTTTGTAATAAAGTGCACTACATAGGGAATAGGGTGCCATTTGGTACGGATCCTTAGACACAGCGGCAGCAGCAGCACTGCATAAAGAGAAGGAGCCTTTGAAGGCTTCGCCCGTGAGGAGGAGGAGGAAGAGGAGGAAGAGGAAGAGGAGGAGGGAGGAGGAGGAGGGAGGAGGAGGAGGGAGGAGGAGGAAGAGGAGGATGAGGGAGGAAGAGGAGGAGGAGGGAGGAAGATGAAGAAGAGGAGGAGGAAGAGGAAGACGAAGAGGAAGAGGAGGAAGAGGAAGAGGAGGAGGAAGAGGAAGAGGAGGCTTGAAAGCATCTGCCCTGCACTCTGACTCCATAGAGTTACTAGGTATGTCCCAAAAAGTATTCCATAAGTAATGCACTACTTTGACCAGGGTCCTAGTACACTATTTAGGGGATAGGGTGCCATTTGGGACATAAACTGTGTCAATCTAGGTGGGAGATAATATTAATAATAATAATAATATGACTGGGAGCTGATTACTCATTATAGCAGAGGCCAGGGTATGAATCATACAGACCACAGCCTACAGACCATATTAATAATACCTTCACAGGCCATACATCTTCACAGCTCTCTCCGGTATAGACATTACTCTTTAGCAGTCCAGCTCCCTGTAGCCTGGACCCAGATCTGTATATGCTGTCTTGCCAACTCATTTGAGACCAGGGCCCATTTTCACAAAGCGTCTCAGAGTAGGAGCGCTAATCTAGGATCTGTTTTGCTATTTGGATCATGATGAATATGATTACATGGGCAGGTGTGGAAATGGGCCCTGATCCCAGATCATTAGGAGTTGGTAAAACCGCACAAACAGATCTGGGACCAGGCTATAGGGAGCTGGACTGCTAAAGAGTAATGTCTATACCGTAATGTTTATTTATTATATGATATGATATTTTAGAGTAATGTTTGTACCAGAGAGAGCTGTTCAGGCTAGACTGGGTGCAGCTCAAATGGCACCCTATTCCCTACATAGTGCACTGCTTTTGACCAGGGCCTATAGGGTAGTAGTGCACTATATAGAGAATAGGGTGCCATTTGGGACACTACCATGGCCTGTTCTGTGAAGTTGTTGTTATTATTATGGTTTGTACTTTGTAGGCTACTGTCTGGGAGGAGTTTCATCATATAGATTCATGACCCTTCACTTTAACTAGCCCACAGCTGTTGGTGGGAAAGAAAGTCAAGCAGGTTTGCATTGGCTGAGGTTGCAAAGTTTACAAGTTCATAGAGATTTAAAAAATCACCACTTGGCAAGAACCAAGATGGACAGTGTGTGTGTGTGTGTGTGTGTGTGTGTGTGTGTGTGTGCGTGCATGCGTGTGTATCTCTACTAGGGAAAGAACTCTCTACCAAACTACTTAATGTTACTGACTACCTGAGCAGCAGCATCTTGTGTTACTAGCTCCTCACAAAGCTAATAACGGACTCACTGTCGTCCGTCCCGTCAATACCTCAACCGGCCCACAGAGAGACCGAATGGCCCAACGGACTGGATCCCTGCAGCGCTTATCAAAGTCTCTCTCCCTCTCTCTGTTTCTGTTGTCTCTCTCTCTCTCTCTGTTTCTCTCTCTGTTTCTGTTGTCTCTCTCTCTTTCTCTCTCCCCCCTCTCTCTCTCTCCTCCCCTCCTTCTCTCTCTCCTCCCCTCTCTTTCTATCTCTCCGTCCCTCTCCCTCTCTCTGTGTCTGTATAGGGTGCCCAGTGAAAGTATGTAATTCTAGACCCTGATAAAAGCACTGTGTTATCGAATAGGGAGTACATTTTACATTTTAGTCATTTAGCAGACACTCTTATCCAGAGCGACTTACATGAGCAATTAGGGTTAAGTGCCTTGCTCAAGGGCACATCGACAGATTCTTCACCTAGTCAGCTCTGGGGATTAGAACCAGCGACCTTTCGGTTACGGCACAACGCTCTTAACCACTAAGCTACCTGCCACCCCAGCGGAGGAGGGAAATCGTTGTAGCTGTCCGCCATAGAAGAACTTAGTTTTTAAAATCCCACCAACCCTAAGGGGATCTGTAGGATGGGGGCGCTGAGTTTGGGGGTTGGGGGGGAGGGTCATGGGTTGTTTTTGTGTCGATGTGTAATGTGATTCCCTATTGACATTAAAGAACTCTCTCTCTCTCTCTCTCTTTCTGAGCCTCTCTCCATTCCCCCCCTCCTTCTGAAAGACATCTTTCAGAATTGGATTACGGCGGCTGAATGGTGTTTGTTCCCCCTCCGATGTGTTTTTGTTCAGACACCCCCTACCCCCGTCTGTGTGTGTGTCCGCCGCTCTTCCAGGCAGCCCTCATTAACAGGGTAAATATATGCATGTTGTCGTCCGTTGTCTCGGCCTGAACAGCCCTCTTAAAAGAAATATGACAACACAGGCACTGTGTGTGTTGTGGTCACAGTCAAGGAACCTTGTTCTCTACAGCAGGGCCTGTATTCGTAAAGTTTCTCAGTGTGTGAGTACTGATCTAGGATCAGTTTAGCCTTTTAGATCACAGTTAATATTATTACATGGACAGGTGGGACCTGATCCGAGATCAGCAGTTGAGAAGAAGGCCTTGTTTTGCTCTGTAGACCGAATCTGAAAGTGGTCCTATTTCCTACAGCAGGGCCTGTATTCATCAAGTATTCATAGGGCTCTGGTCAACAGTAGTGCACTATATAGGGAATAGGGTGCCATTTGGAACACAGCCAAGGATTCAGTAAAGAAGCACATTGTGCCAGTATTGTTCTAAATCCCTACACAAGAAGATTCCTCACCGGGAAAATAAAGTTATTTTAATTGAAAATCTCTCTCTCTCTAAGTAGGGTGAAATTAATGTAGGAGAGATTATACAGCTGTAGCTGTCGTGCAAATATGTGATTGCTTTTTTAATAATATTGCATTACTGTAGTTCAGGCTGTGTTTCATCTAGGCATACTCTGTCAGATTAATTTGGTGATGGCTGGCTGGCTGTAGAGGCACAGGGATTACCCCAACATGTCACAATCATGTTTTTTGGTTAGATTTCCCATCAGTCGCTTGCCTGACTGACTGAATGACACATACGCACACACACACACACACACACACACACACACACACACACACACACACACCCACACTCTTGCCTGACAGTGTCAAGTAATTTGCTTTATTCCTCTCTCTCCCTCCATCTCATCCGATCCCTCCATCTCTCTCTCTATCCATCAGATGAGTTTTATTAAGATATCTTGATAGAGTTGGCATCGTGTGTGTGTGCTGTGTGTGTGTGTGTGTGTGTGTGTGTGTGTGTGTGTGTGTCTGTGTGTGTGTGTGTGTGTGCTGTGTCTGTGTGTGCTGTCTGTGTGTGAGGGGTCAGAGGGTCCTGATGGATATGAGGATTGTTTCATACTGATGCCTCCTATCACTAGTGATGATTGAGACCTGACTTACCAGGGTAGCAGCAACAAGCATAAGACTGACAACATTCAGGACATCTGGATGGAAAATGATGAATAATACACATACTGTTTAGTACCACACACACAGGACACACACACACACACACAAACACAAACACAGGACACACACACACACACACACACACAAGACTGCACTAAATTGGTCCGTGGACATCCTCGGGAAAGGTGTGGGAGGATACAGATCTCAGACACAGAGAGTTCATATAGTGCCCTGAGGCAGAACACACATACACACACACACACACACACACACACACACACACAAACACAGAGCATCAGTAGAGGTCAACACTCTCCATCTGATACTGGTCTCTAGCTAGCTGAGAGAACATAATCAGACGTCATTGGGAGGTGGGGAGTGGGGGGAGAGAAGAGTGTAAAAATGGTCTGAGGGTTAACTGACAGATCTACATCAAACATTATTCTGGAGAAACACACACACACACACTGTGTCACACACACTGACAGGGACTAACATGCTATGGAGCTGCTGCAGTGACTCAGTCACCGTGGGAGGAGATGTAGACAGGACATACACACTGTAGAAGTGACACGGTGTCAGCTACACTGGACAACAAGTGACACTGAGTCACTCCCCTACTGCTGACACACACACACACACTCACACACACACACTGTGGACACGCACGTGTGTGTGTGCTTGTGTGTCCTGTCTCCATTTTCTGCCTGCCCTGAGGGAGACTCTGCATGTCAGGACCCACACACGTGTACCCCAATACAGAATTAAGGGGGTGTGGTACGTCAAGCACCCCTCGCCAGCCCCCTTGGCTACCCACTTCTTTAAGTATTCATTGGAACACTGAGGGGCTGTGTCTGAAATTGAGAATAGGATGCCATTTCAGACACAGCCAAGAACCTGAAGGGGAGAAGGTCGTTGGCGGATCTCACTGCTGTACCACAAGGGACTGAAACGTGAAGAAGTGTGTGTATTGTGAAGTGTGTATAGCACAGGCGGCTGGTGGCACCTTAATTGGGGAGGACGGGCGTCATAGTAATGGCTGGAATGGAATGAATGGTATCAACGCATCAAACAAGTGGTTTCCGTGTGTTTGATACCATTCCATTCTAGCCATTATTATGTCATCCCCTCAGCAGACTCCTGTGGTGTATGGTGTCTAAGTGTCTATATTATGAAGTGTGTATGTTATGAAGTGTGTATCCTATGAAGTGTGTATGTTATGAAGTATGTATGTTATGAAGTGTGTATACTATGAAGTGTGTATGTTATGAAGTGTGTATACTATGAAGTGTGTATCCTATGAAGTGTGTATGTTATGAAGTATGTATGTTATGAAGTGTGTATACTATGAAGTGTGTATGTTATGAAGTGTGTATATTATGAAGTGTGTATACTATGAAGTGTGTATACTATGAAGTGTATATGTTATGAAGTGTGTATACTATGAAGTGTGTATCCTATGAAGTGTGTATGTTATGAAGTATGTATGTTATGAAGTGTGTATACTATGAAGTGTGTATGTTATGAAGTGTGTATACTATGAAGTGTGTCTACTATGAAGTGTGTATACTATGAAGTGTGTATGTTATGAAGTTTGTATGTTATGAAGTGTGTATATATATACAGTGAGGAAAAAAGTTTAGTCAGCCACCAATTGTGCAAGTTCTCCCACTTAAAAAGATGAGAGAGGCCTGTAATTTTCATCATAGGTACACGTCAACTATGACAGACAAAATGAGAAAAAATAATCCAGAAAATCACATTGTAGGATTTTTAATGAATTTATTTGCAAATTATGGTGGAAAAAAAGTATTTGGTCAATAACAAAAGTTTCTTAATACTTTGTTATATACCTTTTGTTGGCAATGACACAGGTCAAACGTTTTCTGTAAGTCTTCACAAAGTTTTCACACACTGTTGCTGGTATTTTGGCCCATTCCTCCATGCAGATCTCCTCTAGAGCAGTGATGTTTTGGGGCTGTCGCTGGGCAACACTCCCTCCAAAGATTTTCTATGGGGTTGAGATCTGGAGACTGGCTAGGCCACTCCAGGACCTTGAAATGCTTCTTACGAAGCCACTCCTTCGTTGCCCGGGCGGTG
Organism: Coregonus clupeaformis; assembly: GCF_020615455.1. Taxonomy (NCBI): domain Eukaryota; kingdom Metazoa; phylum Chordata; class Actinopteri; order Salmoniformes; family Salmonidae; genus Coregonus; species Coregonus clupeaformis. The sequence goes on along the minus strand of NW_025533534.1, from coordinate 551,444 downwards.
TGTTTGGGATCATTGTCATGCTGAAAGACCCAGCCACGTTTCATCTTCAATGCCCTTGCTGATGGAAGGAGGTTTTCACTCAAAATCTCACGATACATGGCCCCATTCATTCTTTCCTTTACACAGATCAGTCGTCCTGGTCCCTTTGCAGAAAAACAGCCCCAAAGCATGATGTTTCCACCCCCATGCTTCACAGTAGGTATGGTGTTCTTTGGATGCAACTCAGCATTCTTTGTCCTCCAAACACGACAGTTGAGTTTTTACCAAAAAGTTATATTTTGGTTTCATCTGACCATATGACATTCTCCCAATCCTCTTCTGGATCATCCAAATGCACTCTAGCAAACTTCAGACGGGCCTGGACATGTACTGGCTTAAGCAGGGGGAAACATCTTGCACTGCAGGATTTGAATCCCTGGCGGCGTAGTGTGTTACTGATGGTAGGCTTTGCTACTTTGGTCCCAGCTCTCTGCAGGTCATTCACTAGGTCCCCCGTGTGGTTCTGGGATTTTTGCTCACCGTTCTTGTGATCATTTTGACCCCACGGGGTGAGCTCTTGCGTGGAGCCCCAGATCGAGGGAGATTATCAGTGGTCTTGTATGTCTTCCATTTCCTAATAATTGCTCCCACAGTTGATTTCTTCAAACCAAGCTGCTTACCTATTGCAGATTCAGTCTTCCCAGCCTGGTGCAGGTCTACAATGTTGTTTCTGGTGTCCTTTGACAGCTCTTTGGTCTTGGCCATAGTGGAGTTTGGAGTGTGACTGTTTGAGGTTGTGGAAAGGTGTCTTTTATACTGATAACAAGTTCAAACAGGTGCCATTAATACAGGTAACGAGTGGAGGACAGAGGAGCCTCTTAAAGAAGAAGTTACAGGTCTGTGAAAGCCAGAAATCTTGCTTGTTTGTAGGTGACCAAATACTTATTTTCCACCATAATTTGCAAATAAATTCATTAAAAATCCTACAATGTGATTTTCTGGATTTTTTCTTCTCAATTTGTCTGTCATAGTTGACGTGTACCTATGATGAAAATTACAGGCCTCTCTCATCTTTTTAAGTGGGAGAACTTGCACAATTGGTGGCTGACTAAATACTTTTTTTCCCCACTGTATACACTAAGTATACAGAACATTAAGAACATGACATAGGCTGACCAGGCGAATCCAGGTGAAAGCTATGATCCCTTATTGAGGTCACCTGTTAAATCCACTTAAATCAGTGTAGATGAAGGGGAGGAGACAGATTAAAGAAGGATTTATGGTATGTGTCAAGAACTACAACGCCGCTGGGTTCTTCACGCTCAACAGTTTCCCATGTATTTGTTTAAAATCTATCATTTCAGAGAGACAAATAATCATGTGTTTTTGCTAAATGCTATATGTCCGTCTCACTCTCAGATAAATAAGTAGTACTGCTAGGTTTTACACAGTCAAATGTAAGAGTGTAAAAATAGTCTGAGGGTTAACTGACAGATCTACATCAAACATTATTCTGGAGAAACACACACACACACACTGTGTCACACACACTGACAGGGACTAACATGCTATGGAGCTGCTGCAGTGACTCAGTCACCTTGGGAGGAGATGTAGACAGGACATACACACCGTAGAAGTGACACGGTGTCAGCTACACTGGACAACAAGTGTCACTGAGTCACTCCACTGCCGCTGACACACACACACACACACTCACACACACACACACACACACACAATTCAAATCAAATCAAATGTTATTTGCCACATGCGCCGAATACAACAGGTGTAGACATTACAGTGAAATGCTTACTTACAAGCCCTTAACCAACAATGCATTTTTTTTTTTTTTATAAAAAAGTAAAATAAAATAAGTGTTAAGTAAAAAAATGTAAGCAAATAACTAAAGAGCAGCAGTAAAATAAAATAACAGTAGGGAGGCTATATACAGGGGGGTACCGGTGCAGAGTCAAGGTGCGGGGGCACCGGCTAGTCGAGGTAATTGAGGTAATATGTACATGTGGGTAGAGTTAAAGTGACTATGCATAAATAATAAATAGAGTAGCAGCAGCGTAAAAGAGGGGGATGGGGTGGGGGTTGGGGGGCAGTGCAAATAGTCTGGGTAGCCATGATTAGCTGTTCAGGAGTCTTATGGCTTGGGGGTATAAGCTGTTGAGAAGCCTTTTGGACCTAGACTTGGCACTCCGGAACCGCTTGCCGTGCGGTAGCAGAGAGAACAGTCTATGACTAGGGTGGCTGGAGTCTTTGACAATTTTGAGGGCCTTCCTCTGACACCGCCTGGTATAGAGGTCCTGGATGGCAGGAAGCTTGGCCCCAGTGATGTTCTGGGCTGTACGCACTACCCTCTGTAGTGCCTTGCGGTCGGAGGCCGAGCAGTTGCCATACGAGGTGGTGATGCAACCAGTTAGGATGCTCTCGATGGTGCAGCTGTAGAACTTTTTGAGGATCTGAGGACCCATGCCAAATCTTTTCAGTCTCCTGAGGGGGAATAGGCTTTGTCGTGCCCTCTTCACGACAGTCTTGGTGTGTTTGGACCATGATAGTTCGTTGGTGATATGGACACCAAGGAACTTGAAGCTCTCAACCTGTTCCACTACAGCCCTGTTGATGAGAATGGGGGCGTGCTCAGTCCTCTTTTTTTTCCCTGTAGTCCACAATCATCTCCTTTGTCTTGATCACGTTGAGGGAGAGGATGTTATCCTGGCACCACACGGCCAGGTCTCTGACCTCCTCCCTATAGGCTGTCTCATTGTTGTCGGTGATCAGGCCTACCACTGTTGTGTCGTCGGCAAACTTAATGATGGTGTTGGAGTCGTGCCTGGCCATGCAGTCATGGGTGAACAGGGAGTACAGGAGGGGACTGAGCACACACCCCTGAGGGGCCCCCGTGTTGAGGATCAGCGTGGCAGATGTGTTGTTACCTACCCTGACCACCTGGGGCGGCCTGTCAGGAAGCCCAGGATCCAGTTGCAGAGGGAGGTGTTTAGTCCCAGGATCCACAGTGTGGACACGCACGTGTGTGTGTGCTTGTGTGTCCTGTCTCCATTTTCTGCCTGCCCTGAGGGAGACTCTGCATGTCAGGACCCACACACGTGTACCCCAATACAGAATTAAGGGGGGGTGGTACGTCAAGCACCCCTCGCCAGCCCCCTTGGCTACCCACTTCTTTAAGTATTCATTGGAACACTGAGGGGCTGTGTCTGAAATTGAGAATAGGATGCCATTTCAGACACAGCCAAGGACCTGAAGGGGAGAAGGTCGTTGGCGGATCTCACTGCTGTACCACAAGGGACTGAAACGTGAAGAAGTGTGTGTATTGTGAAGTGTGTATAGCACAGGCGGCTGGTGGCACCTTAATTGGGGAGGACGGGCGTCATAGTAATGGCTGGAATGGAATGAATGGTATCAACGCATCAAACAAGTGGTTTCCGTGTGTTTGATACCATTCCATTCTAGCCATTATTATGAGCCGTCATCCCCTCAGCAGACTCCTGTGGTGTATGGTGTCTAAGTGTCTATATTATGAAGTGTGTATGTTATGAAGTGTGTATCCTATGAAGTGTGTATGTTATGAAGTGTGTATGTTATGAAGTGTGTATACTATGAAGTGTGTCTACTATGAAGTGTGTCTACTATGAAGTGTGTCTACTATGAAGTGTGTATGTTATGAAGTGTGTCTACTATGAAGTGTGTATGTTATGAAGTGTGTATGCTATGAAGTGTGTCCGCTATGAAGTGTGTCTACTATGAAGTGTGTCTACTATGAAGTGTGTATGTTATGAAGTGTGTCTACTATGAAGTGTGTCTACTATGAAGTGTGTATGTTATGAAGTGTGTCCGCTATGAAGTGTGTCTACTATGAAGTGTGTCTACTATGAAGTGTGTCTACTATGAAGTGTGTCTACTATGAAGTGTGTATGTGATGACGTGTGTCTACTATGAAGTGTGTCTACTATGAAGTGTGTCTACTATGAAGTGTGTATGTTATGAAGTGTGTCTACTATGAAGTATGTCTACTATGAAGTGTGTCTACTATGAAGTGTGTATGTTATGAAGTGTGTCCGCTATGAAGTGTGTCTACTATGAAGTGTGTATACTATGAAGTGTGTCTACTATGAAGTGTGTATGTTATGATGTATGTATGTTATGAAGTGTGTATACTATGAAGTGTGTATACTATGAAGTGTGTCTACTATGAAGTGTGTATGTTATGAAGTGTGTCTACTTTGAAGTGTGTCTACTATGAAGTGTATACTATGAAGTATGTCTACTATGAAGTGTGTCTACTATGAAGTGTGTATGTTATGAAGTGTGTCTACTATGAAGTGTGTCTACTATGAAGTGTTTACCATGAAGTGTGTATGTTATGAAGTGTGTATACTATGAAGTGTGTATGCTATGAAGTGTGTATACTATGAAGTGTGTATGTTATGAAGTATGTATGTTATGAAGTGTGTCTACTATGAAGTGTGTCTACTATGAAGTATGTATACTATGAAGTGTCTCTACTATGAAGTGTGTATGTTATGAAGTGTGTATGTTATGAAGTGTGTATACTATGAAGTGTGTATACTATGAAGTGTGTCTACTATGAAGTGTGTATGTTATGAAGTGTGTCTACTTTGAAGTGTGTCTACTATGAAGTGTATACTATGAAGTATGTCTACTATGAAGTGTGTCTACTATGAAGTGTGTATGTTATGAAGTGTGTCTACTATGAAGTGTGTCTACTATGAAGTGTTTACCATGAAGTGTGTATGTTATGAAGTGTGTATACTATGAAGTGTGTATGCTATGAAGTGTGTATACTATGAAGTGTGTATGTTATGAAGTATGTATGTTATGAAGTGTGTCTACTATGAAGTGTGTCTACTATGAAGTATGTATACTATGAAGTGTCTCTACTATGAAGTGTGTCTACTATGAAGTGTGTATACTATGAAGTGTGTATGTAATGAAGTGTGTATACTATGAAGAAGTGTGTATACTATGAAGTGTGTATGTTATGAAGTGTGTATCCTATGAAGTGTGTATGTTATGAAGTGTGTATTTTATGAAGAGTGTCTACTATGAAGTGTGTATACTATGAAGTGTGTATGTTATGAAGTGTGTATACTATGAAGTGTGTATGTTATGAAGTGTGTATGTTATGAAGTGTGTATATATGTACACTAAGTATACAGAACATTAAGAACATGACATAGGCTGACCAGGCGAATCCAGGTGAAAGCTATGATCCCTTATTGAGGTCACCTGTTAAATCCACTTCAATCAGTGTAGATGAAGGGGAGGAGACAGGTTAAAGAAGGATTTATGGTATGTGTCAAGAACTGCAACGCCGCTGAGTTTTTCACGCTCAACAGTTTCCCATGTATTTGTTTAAAATCTATCATTTCAGAGAGACAAATAATCATGTGTTTTTGCTAAATACTATATGTCCGTCTCACTCTCAGATAAATAAGTAGTACTGCTAGGTTTTACACAGTGACATCAATATTTGAAAAATGTTAAAAATAAGAAAATAAAAATTAAATACAATAATATGAGATCTGTATGTAAAACATCTACATTTGACATTTTAATAATTTAGCAGATGCTCTTATCCAGAGCGACTTACAGTAAGTGCATTCATCTTAAGACAGCTAGGTGAGACAACCACGTATCACAGTCAAATACATATACAGGATACAAACATTCCAATTCAGCTAAACAGTGGATATATAAAATATTTTATGTGTATGTTATGAAGTGTGTCTACTTTGAAGTGTGTCTACTATGAAGTGTATACTATGAAGTATGTCTACTATGAAGTGTGTCTACTATGAAGTGTGTATGTTATGAAGTGTGTCTACTATGAAGTGTGTCTACTATGAAGTGTTTACCATGAAGTGTGTATGTTATGAAGTGTGTATACTATGAAGTGTGTATGCTATGAAGTGTGTATACTATGAAGTGTGTATGTTATGAAGTATGTATGTTATGAAGTGTGTCTACTATGAAGTGTGTCTACTATGAAGTATGTATACTATGAAGTGTCTCTACTATGAAGTGTGTATGTTATGAAGTGTGTATGTTATGAAGTGTGTATACTATGAAGTGTGTATACTATGAAGTGTGTCTACTATGAAGTGTGTATGTTATGAAGTGTGTCTACTTTGAAGTGTGTCTACTATGAAGTGTATACTATGAAGTATGTCTACTATGAAGTGTGTCTACTATGAAGTGTGTATGTTATGAAGTGTGTCTACTATGAAGTGTGTCTACTATGAAGTGTTTACCATGAAGTGTGTATGTTATGAAGTGTGTATACTATGAAGTGTGTATGCTATGAAGTGTGTATACTATGAAGTGTGTATGTTATGAAGTATGTATGTTATGAAGTGTGTCTACTATGAAGTGTGTCTACTATGAAGTATGTATACTATGAAGTGTCTCTACTATGAAGTGTGTCTACTATGAAGTGTGTATACTATGAAGTGTGTATGTAATGAAGTGTGTATACTATGAAGAAGTGTGTATACTATGAAGTGTGTATGTTATGAAGTGTGTATCCTATGAAGTGTGTATGTTATGAAGTGTGTATTTTATGAAGAGTGTCTACTATGAAGTGTGTATACTATGAAGTGTGTATGTTATGAAGTGTGTATACTATGAAGTGTGTATGTTATGAAGTGTGTATGTTATGAAGTGTGTATATATGTACACTAAGTATACAGAACATTAAGAACATGACATAGGCTGACCAGGCGAATCCAGGTGAAAGCTATGATTCCTTATTGAGGTCACCTGTTAAATCCACTTCAATCAGTGTAGATGAAGGGGAGGAGACAGGTTAAAGAAGGATTTATGGTATGTGTCAAGAACTGCAACGCCGCTGAGTTTTTCACGCTCAACAGTTTCCCATGTATTTGTTTAAAATCTATCATTTCAGAGAGACAAATAATCATGTGTTTTTGCTAAATACTATATGTCCGTCTCACTCTCAGATAAATAAGTAGTACTGCTAGGTTTTACACAGTGACATCAATATTTGAAAAATGTTAAAAATAAGAAAATAAAAATTAAATACAATAATATGAGATCTGTATGTAAAACATCTACATTTGACATTTTAATAATTTAGCAGATGCTCTTATCCAGAGCGACTTACAGTAAGTGCATTCATCTTAAGACAGCTAGGTGAGACAACCACGTATCACAGTCAAATACATATACAGGATACAAACATTCCAATTCAGCTAAACAGTGGATATATAAAACATTTTCATTCACCTAAAAGCATAGGAATCTAAAATCTATTAATGTAAAACCTGAAAACAGTAATATTTTACACACACATAAAAGTACCCATAAGCAATCATTTCTGACGAAAAAGCACAACGTGAAAAACTGAAGTGTCTACAGCAAGTGTGTATTTTGAAGTGTGTATAATGTCTAAGTGTGTATATTATTCAAGGTGGCACAGTGTGATGACTAATGACGTCTCAAGTAGCCCTCTGGTACATAAGAGACGGGGAAAAAATGACTGAAATAATTACACATACAGACATGAGTGCACACACACCGACACACACAGTCATGTGCATACACACACACACACACACGGCATCCATCCCCACACCCTTGCCTTCTATCACTCACAACCAGTAATTTGTTGTTCCCAAGTAGATCGCAGAATTGGTGTCCTATGTAGGCTCATAGGGCTCTGGTCAAAAGTAGTGCACTACATAGGGAATAGGGTGCCATTTGGGATCCACCCCCAGTATAGCCTGAACCACTGCAGTAGAACATCCTCATCTCGCCTTCAACCCTCTTATTGCATTTGACGTGAGCAATGTTCATGTCCTCACAGAGAGACAGAGACGTTGTTCTGCCCCAGCGTTGTGTGTGTGTGCGCACATTATAATGTTGCAGTCATTATTTAGTTTTAAGCCTTTCCCAAACAATAGTCCTAACCTTAATCACTCAGAATTCATGCCTAAACTGTTAACCTTTGAGTTGTTTCTGTTTTAACCCTGTAGCCGCATGGAATTAACCCTGTAAACACATGGATTTAATGCAGCAAAAATAGACATTAATCCATAATATGTCGAATTTCAAGGGAACTATGAGATCTTGTTGCTATCTGTCAACTCCAGCTCACTAATTAATAACAGGGTAGCTGAGTTTGGTTTCCCAGCCGTTGTGTGCGTGTGTGTGTGTGTGTGTGCGTGTGTGTCAAACATCAAGCTGGTTCTTTTCCCACTCAGTGGATATAAAGCCTAGAGTGATCTGCTGACAGTGAAGGGGAGGAGAGAAAGAAGGAGCGTCCCAATAATCTCTCCTTTCTCCTGAAGTGTGCACTTGTTCACTTCCCTACACTGACTTAAGGCTGGTATAAAAAAATATATGGTGGGAACTCCCACCAGCCCATGCCTCCACCAATCCAATGCTTTTAGATTTGTGGGAAGTAGTGGACGCGTGTACACTTCAGGAGGAAGGAGAGATAGTATTGGGATGCACCCCATGGCCTGGGTCTGTCCTATCATGGCACAAACTGTTGGACACACAACATTATTACTAACATCTGGGTCTGACTGGAGGTTATTGGGTGGAAGAAGAAAAATGTTAGATTTTACAAAGATTAAAAAAGAAACATAATACAACTTCATATCTTATCCATATGTTGTTACATGTGTACATGGCACCCTTATTGGTTTATAGAAATGGATTCAATACTCATCTACTTACAGGGAAAGGTAAGAACTGCATAAGGCTGTTGAATTCACATAATGCTTTATATACTGCAGAGCAGGGGTATTCAACTCCTACCCTACGAGGACCGGAGCCTGCTGGTTTTCTATTCTACCTGATAATTAATTCACACACCTGGTGTCCCAGGTCGAAATCAGTCCCGATTAGAGGGTAAAAATGAAAAGAAATGCAGTGGAACTGGCTTCGAGGTCCAGAGTTGAGTTTGAGGGCTGTAGAGTCTAGCCATACCAATACAATACCATACGTGTCTTAAATGTGGCCTATGGCGACCCCCAGCGGATGAATGAGGAATAACAAGGTGTAATCTACCCATTACGCACGTCTCCAAATGCGCAATGTGCGCAGTGCACTAGTCTTGGTACGGTATCTGCTGCATACCTACTTCTGGTCTTTTCTCATTTGGAAAAGACCGTCCTCCACCTTCTTTTCCCCGTCCGCTCTCCTCCGTGACCCGGAAATCGTTAAGTGGTCGAGGAGATGTAATTTCGTTACTTTGCGAACTGAAGCGTGTCTTTCCTCCGGCCTCTCTCCTCCGTGACCCGGAAACCGTTAAGTGGTCAAGAGATGTCAATTAGTTAGTAGGCGACCGGAAGCGTGTCCTCCCCTCCTCGATAGCCACCTTTCTTTACACCTTTATTTTGGGATCCACCCCTGTAAACGTAAATTGCCTGATGACGCACGAGTCGAGGAGGAGTCTCATTTCATAAAGCGCATTTTCGTCGACTTTCCCTCTTCTTGTGGCCTATCCTCGATTATCTTTGACCTTTTTCAAAAGAAGGCGAGAGAAGACGGAAGAGAGACGACGAAGGAGTTGACCAATTGAGAAAAGGCCTCAGAATTCGGACGCGACTTTTCCCATCTCCCTGCAGTACTATGCATAATTAACCTCAGACGAGTTGGACACATTTCTAAAGAAATGCATGCATTATTCAAATTTGGATGTCCACAATTACTTGTGTTGTGTTACCTAATTTCTCAAAATCAACAACTGGACAACCTAAACATTTCCATATTGCAACAATTTGTTGTAGGAGACAAACGAGGTCCTGAAAGACATGATACTGTATTCAATTTGTTTCTCCATTATCGGCAACAGCCCAGTGTAGTCTACATATATATTTTGAATTAGAAGAGGAAAACAGTAATAATTTATATCTTTATTAAAATAATTATTATATATATATTGCTACAATAGCCAACCACCTACAGTTAAAAGTACAGGCATAATCATAAGTATAGGACATGGCAGACTTGACTGATATTTTACTAGAAGGCTACTAAAGAAAGAGAACGAGGGGGGAGACAAAATTGTTTGAGCGGACCTTTGGGGGAACAGTCCGTCCGTGGGGGGAATACTGAATCACTCCAGGATGCTTTTGCATTAGTCTTTGCGCTATCATACCACGGCGCATTCCAGAAAAGGGAATTCACCTTATGTTACTGAAAGAGAGACGTTCTCACGAAGGGCATATGTTACAGTTGTCTGCATCCCTAAATCCCGTGGATTTTTAACTGAACAAGAAAGGACGCACATCAAGTTATCATCGTAAGAGGAAAAGAGGGAATATAAAAGGTAAGTAGCCTAATTTAATTATGTGGGGGGCGCCTTTGAACAGCTCGTTCGAAATCACCTGAAGTGCCAGACCTATCATTTAGAAAGAGAAGTTGTGGGAAATTGGTAATTTGGCTACTCGGAACTAAATCAGTCGGAACTGCCACGCGAATCATCATCGGGGGTGTAGTAATGATATCGCTCTCTTTTTTTCTTCTTCGTTTTCAAGATCCGTTCTTTTCCCTATCTTCATGCCCCGAGAGTTCAAGTTGTGTTGGCGGTAATTGTTTTGGTGTAAACAGCGTTTCCGGTCACTTAGCCTACCTTTCGGCTATCTAACTTTAGCTACAGGCCACCATAATCATCTGTGAGTCATATCAAATAATTGATGTTGGTTGTTTTTTGCTAATGTCATAATTTGAGAACATTCCGGAACTGGCTGTCTGACGGCACACACAGGTGTGCAGCTCCAGACCTGTGTCCGCTGAATGCTTCTTATAGATTAAGTATAAAAATATTTCAGAAGGTAGGAATGATATTAAACAACAACCTAAGTAGCTGTAAATAAATTACCAAATTAAAGCAATCTGTTGCAGGGTTGGTAACCAAATAAAGCAAGACAGATAATAAAAAATAAAAATAAAGATTAGTGCAAATCACTCCCAGGCAAACTTTATTACGTTGAATACAAACAATAATTTTGGATGCCCTCTGCTCAGTGACAGTCAGTTAGTCTGGCTATTGTCTGCCTCCTTATTGGCATCCTAATGTGCACTACATTGCCGTCCCAAATGGCACCATATTCCCTCTATAGTGCACTACTTTCGACCAGAGCCCTATGGGTGGGTCCTGGTCAAAAGTAGTGCACAATGTAGGGAATAGGGTGCCATTTCAGACTGCCTATTAGCTCTGTTCACAGGGTACATCAGAGTGTAATCTCACATGATTGAATTGTTACATAAGTTTAGCAGAGTGCCTGCCATCCTCCTCTCCAGCATCCTGCCTGTCTTGCGTAGGAGGGCCTTCTTCCACTGTTCTATCGTTGCTATACAAATCCATGTACATTTGATGTGCTTGAAAAGGTTCTACTCTGCTCTGCATCACGGTGTGAAACATCACTCTGCTGGCCAAAAAGTCATTTTGAAATCTATAGTTAATGTACTATAATTTATCCATATTGGGCATTTGTCACATGGTGTCTATGTCATATGGAGAATGAATGTGACGGTTGATGTTATGTTAATTTAGGGGGAGGCATGTCATCCCCAGAGTCCCCGTGTGTGTGTGTGTGTGTGTGTGTGTGTGTGTGTGTGTGTGTGTGTGTGTGTGTGTGTGTGTGTGTGTGTGTGTGTGTGTGTGTGCTGGCGGAAGAAGGGGTTTCATCCCAGCCTGTTTTGTGGGGGAGGAGTGTGAGTGTGGTAGCAGAGTGAAAAGGCATGACGTTGATCACACACCCAGTAATGTGGTAATGTGCAGTCTGCTGTTTTTCTACAAGTGGTGCCTCACACATGGTATGCAACCCCACTGTCACATACTGATGATGTCATCATAGCCATGGCTGCTGTCACACCCACCACTGTAGATTGAGAGCCAATTGCTATTGTAAGATTGTTAGTAGCCTCTGCCGAGTCCCCAACAAAGAGGACAGAGATATGAGCGTCCAATTGTTGCCAAACTTGCTTTCTTTAAGGATAAAGTAATGGTTAAAAGCCTAGGTAAAGGACTTGCTGGCATGAAAATAGGCATGAATGATCAGTTCCCGAGGGAGATTGCAGAACGGCGCAAAGTTCTGTACCCAATCTTCAAGGAAAACAGATTAAAAGGGAAGCGTATTGATAACCAAATGTTCCGTGACACAAAGACTACTCCATGGCTATTCTGGAAGTTCTAATAGAGGAGTCGAATAATGGAACACCCAATACTAGCCATGGTAGGGATTGTAATAATAAAACACTTTTATAGTATTTTATAAAGGGATAAGACGGTATTACAAGAAAGGATAACAAGCGAAATAATACATCTTCAAATATAACTAATTAGAACACAAGTACTCAATCAACATAGTGGAGATGAAAACATAGCAAACAGAAGACATAGAAGGCACAGTATGTGGGTATGTGTGGATGTATTGTGATGGAAGGTGTGGTGTGCGTTTTTGTGTTTGGAAAAGTGTGGCGTTAAGTGAGTGAGAAAGGAAATGGTTGGATATCCCAGAACCAACGTGTGTCTGTGAGCAGGGGTTGTGAGAGAGAGCTTTCAATTTTGTGCAGATGAGGGATATACATTTTAAAATATAGTATACATCTAATCTATTTTTTGATTGTCCTATCATGATGGAACGATCCCCAACCCTATATCCTAGACACCACCTGAGCGACCCATACACCAAAGAGAAGTCCCCATCTGTTTTATGGCCCTGCTGTAAGTTGCCTATATGCAGCCAAAACAGAAAGATAAATGCGGTCAGAGACCTACTAGAGCAGCACCGCCCCCTCAAGATTCCGAGCCTGCCTGGCAGGGTTGGTCCTACAAAGCCAGAGCCCCTTGATGGGAGAGCATAATATACAAGGAAATTCTCAAAGCTGCTAATGAGAACCTTGACGACCTTGTACCTAGCCGGTGGGGATTCCGGTGGGGTACCCCACCCAGGTAGTGGCAGTGCTGGCAACACTGGCTGCAGTAACCCATGGGGAGGGGGTCACATTCGGACAATCAGAGAGGGGGCATATTATTGTGGCCCTGGTGGCACAAAATAATCAAAGGTCTGACCGCACTGAGATGCTTGGGAAAAATGGTTACAACGGGGGACCAGAGTGTTTGTGTCTCAGGGGAAGAGGGTGGATCTGATCTCCATCACCTAGGACTTGACATAGGTTAATACAATCTCAATTTTTGCGCAATCTTGCATGCTTTCTCAAACAGCTGTAACTGTATATGCATTCGTAAATCAGGTCCTTTCTTGAGTTGGGCTCTGGGATGTAACAACCGTTGAGCATCTGAGCTTATGGTTGATTGTGGAGGAAAGGGGTTGAGTGTGTTAGAGTATGTGTGTGTGTGTGTGTGTGTGTATGTGTATGTGTGTGTGTGTGTATCCCACATCTGTTGCAAGGGGGTAAGGATGTTAGGGAGAATATAGGATGAACCACAATAATTGTTTGCTAAAATAATAATTGCTTGAAAAAAAAGTAATATATTACAATGGCAATCCGGGTTATAGGTAACAATCCTTTGCATGAACTGCCAACATTATTACGCATATTAATAGCTAATTATGTTAATTAAGATATGCAAGATATTTGAATAGATATATATTTTTAATAGCTATAGATACATTGAGGTGAGAGCATTGGAAATGCTTTTGGCGGTTGACCTGCTTCTGTTTTGTGAGTGGCACTGTGTGCTGTTTTCGAAGAGTGGGTCCTGGCCTCTCGGGGGGCCTAGGGATCCGGGGGGACGGGGGTGGTATGCCGATCACTGGGATGACAACCCAACTTGGGATGGGGAGGGGCTTTAGCGGGGGGAATAGTGGAGAACAATTGGAGGGTTACTTGGTAGCAATGCAAATATCATGGTACAGCTATATGGACACTCAATCACTATGGTATTTGTTGTTGGTAATTTTACAAACAAATATTATGATAAATAGATTTGAAACGTGTATCTCATTATGGTAAGTGGTGAAATAAGTATAGCCAGTTATAATTGTAATGGCTTAGCAGATGATAACAAAAGAAGAACAATATTTACATGGCTCAAAGAGAAGGAACGTAATATCTATTGTTTTACAGGAAACTCATTCAACAATTCTAGATGAAGTTTTGTGGAGAAAAGACTGGGGGGTGAAATATACTTCTCCCATGGGCAAAGAAACTCAAAAGGGGTGATGATATTAATTAACAGTAATTTCGATCCAAATGTGCAAATTGTCCAAATAGATACGCAAGGTAGATGGATTATTTTAAATATGTTATTGGACCATAAACAGATATGGCTCATTAACCTTTACGGACCAAATAATGATGATCCACACTTCTTTGACAATATATATATATATAATAAATTATCAACCTTGCAAGCAATTCAAGACTCTATTATTATGGTGGGAGATTATAATACTGTTTTAAATAGCTCAATGGACCGTAAAGGAAATCACATAACAAACTATCACCCTCATGCTCTTAAGGAAATCATGAATGTCATGGATACATTAGAACTAGTAGATATATGGAGGCTTAAATATCCTGACCTAGTGAGATATACATGGCGGAGACTCAATCAAGTTAGTCGTCTTGACTTCTTTCTTATGTCATTCTCGTTGGCACCAAAAGTTTAAAAAGTGTTGATAGGAGACAGAATGCAGTCGGACCATCATATAATTGGCATATACATTATTCTTACTGAATTTCCATGTGGGTGAGGATATTGGACATTTAATCAAAGCCTATTGGATGATAACTTGTTTTTAACTAGGACAGAGGAATTTATAACAGTTTTTTTCTGACATAACAGAGGTACAGCAAATCCCCTTATTGTATGGGACACTTTTAAATGTGCCTTTAGAGGCCATGCAATTCAGTACTCATCTAAAAAACAAAAGCAATTCAGGTCAAAAGAGTCCAGACTAACAAAGGAAATAGAAGGTCTAACAGAACAGATAGATAGCAATAAAAACTGTAACATAGAAGCTCAGAATAAATTAGAGGAAAAACTAAAATAAATGGAAAAACTTATTCAAGAAAGATCAAGTGTAATATATTCTAAAAATAAAGCAAACTGGATGGAATATGGGGGAAAATGCACCAAATTATTTTTTTATCTTCAACATAGAAATGCTACCAAAAATAATTTCCTGAAACTGGTTACAAATGAAGGAGTCACCCATGATTCACCAAATTCTATTTTGAAGGAGGAAGCAAAGTACTTTAAGCATATGTTTTTGTTTCATTCGCCTCCATCTCCTCTAACTGAAGCTAATTGTAGAGATTTTTCTCTATTGATAATGTAAAATTAACAGCCATACAGAAAGACTCATGTGAAGGTGAAATTACAGAGGAGGAACTTCTGGATGCAATTAAAGACTTTAAGTCCGGTAAAACTCCAGGGTTGAATGGCATACCAATCGAGGTATACCAAACCTTTTTTTATATACTCAGAGGATTGTTATTAGCATGTTTTAACCACTCCTATGTAAATGGTAGATTATCAGACACTCAAGAAGAAGGTCTGATTTCATTATTACTGAAACAGGATACAAGTGGGAAATATAAAGATCCAGTCCATAAAAAAAATTGGAGGCCCCTTACACTTCAGTGTTGTGATGCAAAAATTCTAGCAAAATGTATAGCGCATAGAATTAAAAAGGTATTGTCGGACATTATTCATTATAATCAGACAGGTTTTTTACATGGACGATACATTGGAGATAATATAAGGCAAGTACTGGAAACAATAGAACACTATGAAAAATCTGGGAAACGAGGCCTGCTATTCATAGCAGACTTTGAAAAGGCATTTGATAAAGTACGACTGGAGTTTATATAGAAATGCCTGGAGCATTTCAATTTTGGAGAATCTCTTATAAAGTGGGTTAAAATCATGTATAGTAACCCTATTAAAAAAGAGAACACTGGATGCATCTATAATGAACAACTATAGACCTATATCAAATCTCCCTTTTATAGCCAAGATCATTGAGAAGGTTGTCTTCAATCAACTCAGCAATTTTGTGACCTCATGCGGTCTCTTAGACAAATTTGAGTCAGGTTTCCGACCTCACCACAGTACTGAAACAGCCCTGATTAAAGTTTTAAATGATATACGGCTGAATACTGATTCTGATAAAATAACAGTTCTGGTTCTATTAGATCTCAGTACAGCATTTGACACTGTCGATCATGGAACACTTATAGATAGGCTGGAAAAGTGGGTAGGACTCTCCGGGACAGTCCTTGATTGGTTCAGATCTTATCTAGATGGCCGGAGTTACTTTGTCACCATTGGTAATCATGAATCTGATAGGGTGGCTATGACATGCGGAGTTCCACAGGGATCAGTTCTCGGACCGATTCTGTTTAATCTCTATATGCTACCTCTGGGCCAAATTTTACAGAACAACAACATTAACTACCACAGCTATGCTGATGATACTCAACTATATACAGTGGGGGAAAAAAGTATTTAGTCAGCCACCAATTGTGCAAGTTCTCCCACTTAAAAAGATGAGAGGCCTGTAATTTTCAAAATTTTCTTAAAAAATCCAGAAAATCACATTGTAGGATTTTTAATGAATTTATTTGCAAATTATGGTGGAAAATAAGTATTTGGTCAATAACAAAAGTTTCTCAATACTTTGTTATATACCCTTTGTTGGCAATGACACAGGTCAAACGTTTTCTGTAAGTCTTCAGAAGGTTTTCACACATTGTTGCTGGTATTTTGGCCCATTCCTCCATGCAGATCTCCTCTAGAGCAGTGATGTTTTGGGGCTGTCGCTGGGCAACACAGACTTTCAACTCCCTCCAAATATTTTCTATGGGGTTGAGATCTGGAGACTGGCTAGGTCACTCCAGGACCTTGAAATGCTTCTTACGAAGCCACTCCTTCGTTGCCCGGGCGGTGTGTTTGGGATCATTGTCATGCTGAAAGACCCAGCCACGTTTCATCTTCAATGCCCTTGCTGATGGAAGGAGGTTTTCACTCAAAATCTCACGATACATGGCCCCATTCATTCTTTCCTTTACACGGATCAGTCGTCCTGGTCCCTTTGCAGAAAAACAGCCCCAAAGCATGATGTTTCCACCCCCATGCTTCACAGTAGGTATGGTGTTCTTTGGATGCAACTCAGCATTCTTTGTCCTCCAAACACGACGAGTTGAGTTTTTACCAAAAAGTTATATTTTGGTTTCATCTGACCATATGACATTCTCCCAATCCTCTTCTGGATCATCCAAATGCACTCTAGCAAACTTCAGACGGGCCTGGACATGTACTGGCTTAAGCAGGGGGACACGTCTGGCACTGCAGGATTTGATACCCTGGCGGCGTAGTGTGTTACTGATGGTAGGCTTTGTTACTTTGGTCCCAGCTCTCTGCAGGTCATTCACTAGGTCCCCCCGTGTGGTTCTGGGATTTTTGCTCACCGTTCTTGTGATCATTTTGACCCCACGGGGTGAGATCTTGCGTGGAGCCCCAGATCGAGGGAGATTATCAGTGATCTTGTATGTCTTCCGTTTCCTAATAATTGCTCCCACAGTTGATTTCTTCAAACCAAGCTGCTTACCTATTGCAGATTCAGTCTTCCCAGCCTGGTGCAGGTCTACAATTTTGTTTCTGGTGTCCTTTGACAGCTCTTTGGTCTTGGCCATAGTGGAGTTTGGAGTGTGACTGTTTGAGGTTGTGGACAGGTGTCTTTTATACTGATAACAAGTTCAAACAGGTGCCATTAATACAGGTAACGAGTGGAGGACAGAGGAGCCTCTTAAAGAAGAAGTTACAGGTCTGTGAGAGCCAGAAATCTTGCTTGTTTGTAGGTGACCAAATACTTATTTTCCACCATAATTTGCAAATAAATTCATAAAAAATCCTACAATGTGATTCTCTGGATTTTCTTTTCTCAATTTGTCTGTCATAGTTGACGTGTACCTATGATGAAAATTACAGGCCTCTCATCTTTTTAAGTGGGAAAACTTGCACAATTGGTGGCTGACTAAATACTTTTTTCCCCACTGTATGGCTCTCGAACCGTATGACAACAGCTCAATAGACTCTCTGTGTCACTGTATAGAGCACATAAATACCTGGATGAACCAAAATTGTCTACAATTAAACCAAGATAAAACTGAGATGATTGTGTTTGGCAACAAAAATAAAAGAACAAGTATTAGTAAAGAGCTGGATTCTCGGGTCCTTAAAACCAGCGATCAAGTGCGTAATCTTGGTGTTCTGATAGACTCAGACCTCACATTTAGCAGTCATACAGTGAGGGAAAAAAGTATTTGATCCCCTGTTGATTTTGTACGTTTGCCCACTGACAAAGAAATTATCAGTCTATAATTTTAATGGTAGGTTTATTTGAACAGTGAGAGACAGAAAAACAACAAAAAAATCCAGAAAAACGCATGTCAAAAATGTTATAAATTGATTTGCATTTTAATGAGGGTAATAAGTATTTGACCCCTCTGCAAAACATGACTTAGTACTTGGTGGCAAAATCCTTGTTGGCAATCACAGAGTTCAGATGTTTCTTGTAGTTGGCCACCAGGTTTGCACACATCTCAGGAGGGATTTTGTCCCACTCCTCTTTGCAGATCTTCTCCAAGTCATTAAGGTTTCGAGGCTGACGTTTGGCAACTCAAACCTTCAGCTCCCTTCACAGATTTTCTATGGGATTAATGTCTGGAGACTGGCTTGGCCACTCCAGGACCTTAATGTGCTCCTTCTTGAGCTACTCCTTTGTTGCCTTGGCCGTGTGTTTTGGGTCATTGTCATGCTGGAATACCCATCCACTACCCATTTTCAATGCCCTGGCTGAGGGAAGGAGGTTCTCACCCAAGATTTGACGGTACATGGCCCCATCCATTGTCCCTTTGATGCGGTGAAGTTGTCCTGTCCCCTTAGCAGAAAAACACCCTCAAAGCATAATGTTTCCACCTCCATGTTTGAAGGTGGGGATGGTGTTCTTGGGGTCATAGGCAGCATTCCTCCTCCTCCAAACACGGCGAGTTGAGTTGATGCCAAAGAGCTCCATTTTGGTCTCATCTGACCACAACACTTTCACCCAGTTCTCCTCTGAATCATTCAGATGTTCATTGGCAAACTTCAGACGGGCCTGTATATGTGCTTTCTTGAGCAGGTGGACCTTGCTGGCGCTGCAGGATTTCAGTCCTTCACAGCGTAGTGTGTTACCAATTGTTTTCTTGGTGACTATGGTCCCAGCTGCCTTGAGATCATTGACAAGATCCTCCCGTGTAGTTCTGGGCTGATTCCTCACCGTTCTCATGATCATTGCAACTCCACGAGGTGAGATCTTGCATGGAGCCCCAGGCCGATGGAGATTGACAGTTATTTTGTGTTACTTCCATTTACGAATAATCGCACCAACTGTTGTCACCTTCTCACCAAGCTGCTTTGCGATGGTCTTGTAGCCTATTCCAGCCTTGTGTAGGTCTACAGTCTTGTCCCTGACATCTTTGGAGAGCTCTTTGGTCTTGGCCATGGTGGAGAGTTTGGAATCTGATTGATTGATTGCTTCTGTGGACAGGTGTCTTTTATACAGGTAACAAGCTGAGATTAGGAGCATTCCCTTTAAGAGTGTGCTCCTAATCTCAGCTCGTTACCTGTATAAAAGACACCTGGGAGCCAGAAATCTTTCTGATTGAGAGGGGGTCAAATACTTATTTCCCTCATTAAAATGCAAATCAATTTATAACATTTTTGAAATGCACTTTTCTTGATTTTGTTGTTGTTATTCTGTCTCTCACTGTTCAAATAAACATACCATTAAAATTATAGACTGATCATGTCTTTGTCAGTGGGCAAACGTACAAAATCAGCATGGGATCAAATACTTTTTTTCCCTCACTGTACCTGGAGCTAACCCTGCAGATAGCACTACTGGGTGATCTGAAAAATGTATCAATAATATACAATGAGAATAGAAGGGTTCAGAACTTTTGTGAAACATCACAGTACAGTTTAAAAATATATGGCAAATAGAAATCCAATATGGATGGTGTTAAGCGATAGATGGGAGGTGTTGAATGGAGCTGAAGGATGGGAATAATAACAACTAACAACAACTAATAACAAGAAGATAACTAATGTAAAGCATACAGTGTCCATAATAAGTATATAGGTTAGAGGTTGAGAGCTTTTGTGAAAGCGCACCTGATGGACATCATGAAAATGATTGGAGAGGTTGAGGGTAGAGGAAGTTCAGGAGTAAAAACGAACAAAATGGAATTATTGTAAAATTGACTGTGTCCATAAAATGTATATAGTATGTATAAGCTGGAAGTAGAAGCCTAAGCGTTGTTGTTCACTAGTTCACTCCAATTAGGGAAGGGGTGGTGGGGTTGGAAAGTAATAAAAGTAAATATATTTTATTAAAGGATATGTATATACAGTTGAAGTTGGAAGTTTACATACGGAGTCATTAAAACTTGTTTTTCAACCACTCCACAAATTTCTTGTTAACAAACTATAGTTTTGGCAAGTCGGTTAGGACAAACATTGTAGACCTCCTCAAGTCTGGTTCATCCTTGGGAGCAATTTCCAAACGCCTGAAGGTACCACGTTCATCTGTACAAACAATAGTATGCAAGTATAAACACCATGGGACCACAGAGCCGTCATACCGCTCAGGAAGGAGACGCATTCTGTCTCCTTGAGATGAACATACTTTAGTGCGAAAAGTGCAAATCAATTCCAGAACAACAGCAAAGGACCTTGTGAAGATGCTGGAGGAAACGGGTACAAAAGTATCTATATCCACAGTAAAACGAGTCCTATATCGACATAACCTGAAAGGCCTCTCAGCAAGGAAGAAGCCACTGCTCCAAAACCGCTATAAAAAAGCCAGACTACGGTTTGCAACTGCACATGGGGACAAAGACCGTACTCTTTGGAGAAACGTCCTCTGGTCTGATGAAACAAAAATAGAACTGTTTGGCCATAATGACTATCATTATTTTTGGAGGAAAAAGGGAGTTGCTTGCAAATCGAAGAACACCATCCCAACCGCGAAGCACAGGGGTGGCAGCATCATGCTGTGGGGGTGCTTCGCCGCAGGAGGGACTGGTGCACTTCACAAAATAGATGGCATCATGAGGAAGGAAAATTATATGGATATATTGAAGCAACATCTCAAGACATCAGTCAGGAAGTTAAAGCTTGGTCGCAAATGGGTCTTCCAAATGGACAATGACCCCAAGCATACTTCCAAAGTTGTGGCAAAATGGCTTAAGGACAACAAAGTCAAGGTATTGGAGTGGCCATCACAAAGCCCTGATCTCAATCCTATAGAACATTTGTGGGCAGAACTGAAAAAGCGTGTGCGAGCAAGGAGGCCTACAAACTTGACTCAGTTACACCAGCTCTGTCAGGAGGAATGGGCCAAAATTCACCCAATTTATTGTGGGAAGCTTGTGGAAGGCTACCCGAAACGTTTGACCCAAGTTAAACAATTTAAAGGCAATGCTACCAAATACTAATTGAGTGTATGTAAACTTCTGACCCACTGGGAATGTGATGAAAGAAATCAAAGCTGAAATAAATAATTATCTACTATTATTCTGACATTTCACATTCTTAAAATCAAGTGGTGATTCTAACTGACCTAAAACAGGGCATTTTTACTAGGATTAAATGTCAGGAATTGTGAAAAACTGAGTTTAAATGTATTTGGCTAAGGTGTATGTAAACTTCCGACTTCAACTGTATATGTATGTATTTATATGTATGTATATTTGCGAGAGAAAAAAAACATATGGGGGATTGGAAGTGATGCAGACAATTATATTGATGGAAGTTACAATCCATCTGCAATATTAAAGATCTAACCCCCCCCCCCCCAAAAAAAACAAAAAAACAACAACAACAACCAACAACAATAATAATAATAAAACTACCAGATGTTCCGGTTTTTAGGAGAAATGGAAAGAGAGCCTGTGACACGACTTTAGCTTTTAGACATTAACAATGTGACACTGTCTTAACTCCCCCTCCACATTTACTGGATTGGTTCAACAGTGCAGAAGAGAACCTCCCCCGACAGTTTATTTTCTTCTCATCAAGACCAGTATGTAGGGGATCTAGTTTCAGACTAGTATGTAGGGGATCTAGTTTCAGACCAGTATGTAGGGGATCTAGTTTCAGACCAGTATGTAGGGGATCTAGTTTCAGACCAGTATGTAGGGGATCTAGTTTCAGGCCAGTATGTAGGGGATCTAGTTTCAGGCCAGTATGTAGGGGATCTAGTTTCAGGCCAGTATGTAGGGGATCTAGTTTCAGGCCAGTATGTAGGGGATCTAGTTTCAGGCCAGTATGTAGGGGATCTAGTTTCAGACCAGTATGTAGGGTATCTAGTTTCAGGCCAGTATGTAGGGTATCTAGTTTCAGGCCAGTATGTAGGGGATCTAGTTTCAGGCCAGTATGTAGGGGATCTAGTTTCAGGCCAGTATGTAGGGGATCTAGTTTCAGACCAGTATGTAGGGTATCTAGTTTCAGGCCAGTATGTAGGGGATCTAGTTTCAGGCCAGTATGTAGGGGATCTAGTTTCAGGCCAGTATGTAGGGGATCTAGTTTCAGGCGTTTATTTTATACCTGCTACATTATGTTAGATTGTTATTGGATTAAGTTTTTTCCAACCTTTATTTAACCAGAAAGTCCCATTACCAAGGGAGACTTGGCCAAAAAGGGCAGCTCAATAAAAAAACACATTGCTCATTCAACAAGGTGAAGGAGGTTACAAAACGTTCATACATTGACACTGTCTAGGGCATTTCCATCTCTATTCCTCTGTACATTTATTTACCAAGTAATGGAATCATAACTGTTTCTGTGAGGGTTGATACTTTCTTCATAGTCCCTGGAAAACCATTTGGAAAATATTGGTTTCAGAGCAATATGATATTCCCTCTCACTCTAGTCAAAATCATCTGATATTATTTAGTAGTCCTTAAAAACAACTTTGTTCAACAAGTGCTCTAGAGCCCATCCCTGTCCATCACAGTATTATTCATTGACTTAGTCATAAGATAGAACATCCATTAACTGGCGGTTTAAAAATCTTTCTACCCATCACACAGTGACACATCACTTTATCAAGAGGCCTGCTGGCTATTTTCTCCCTCTCTTACCACAAGCACCAGCCAGCCTGGTCTGTTCTAAACACTAAGTAACAGTGAGAGGTGCTTTATCAAATCAATCAAATGTATTTATAGAGACCTTTTTACAACAGCAGTTGTCACAAAGTGCTTTTACAGAAACCCAGCCTAAAACCCCAAAGAGCAAGCAATGCAGATGTAGAGGGACAGTGACTAGGAAAAACTTCCTAGAAAGGCAAGAACCTAGGAAGAAACCTAGAGAGGAACCAGGCTCTGAGGAGTGGCCAATCCTCTTGATCTCAGTGTGTGTGTGTGTGTCTAGTAGGGCTGTCCCTGACTGAAAAAAATATTGGCCGACCGAAAGTCGTCTGTTCATTGAGTTAATAAAGCCACATACAAACATGGTCTCTTTTTTGCTTTTTTGAGTAAAGCAGCTCCAAAATGCAGGTGTTTCAGCCTAGCTCCGTGCTTTCTGTGGTGGTGGGGCAGCCAGTGGAAAATACGGAGCGTAGGGGTTGGTAATGTTCTCTAGCTGTGCCGTGATTGGCTCAGTGTTCTGTCACTCATGGGGACACTACATCACCGCATAATCTACGGGGAGAGCTCGAAAATTCAAGCCCCTTGGGGGCTGCCATAAATTTACATTAGAAGTGCCCATCCAAGAAGGCTCAAGGTCATTGGCCACAGATAACCTGATTGAACATAATTTTATATCTACCGTAGCTTTGATTGGACTGATCATGTCATCATCATACTTTCAAAATCTTAGCTAGCAAGCTAGCAGTCATCATCATGAATCAAGTTGACAATCTACTGGCAAATCCTTGTCATATGAAGAGAAATTATGAAGAGAAATTATAGATAAAACTTATCGGTTCTCATCGGCCATTGGACATAAACATTACCCAACAAGTTGGAAATCGCAAATTCAGCAATGAATGGTTTGGAAGAAATCAGTGGCTAACTGCAAGCGTTGCAAAACAATCACTAGCCTGCTATTCAGTGGAGTGGGTGTGTGGTTAAAGTCTGGGTTAAGGGTCTCTTTTCCAAACTTAAAAGGATAAACATTCACATGCCATGGGCCAGAAAAGGTTGAATACATTGGCCATGCTGTTAATCCAGCATTACTTTTGCCGCGTTCAAACCAACTGGAAACTTGGAGCTGGTAAATCTCAGACTTCAGTGAGTTCAAGACAACTGGGAACTCTGGAAAAAAAACGAGCTCCAACTTGGAAAATACTTTTTGAATGGTCATCCTACTCGGAATTCCAAGTTGGGAACTCAGGCCTCTTTCTAGAGCTCCGACCTGAAGATCACTGATGTCATGATTCGACCTTGTTTTTTTCAGAGTTCCCAGTTGTCTTGAAAGCACCATAAATCCAAATAATTCCAGACTTTGACACAATTTGCAGACGAAGAACCAGCGCGCCATCTTCCTGTTCAAGTGAGCACAGCACAACAGGGTGAGTCCAAAAAATGTATTGTATACTGCTGCATAAATGATGTAATATGCCAGGGAGATATGCATACTGTAGCTAAGAAAGTAATACTAAGTGTATGTTGTGTAGTAAGCTGAATGTGCCTCACCCTAATAATTTGGTCCCTTTCCCCCTCATAACTTAGCCTACTGTTCTGACTTGGTGGTGTACTAATAGCCTATAGCCTGTTTTAGAGAAATATAATCATTGAATATTGTAAGAGCTTTCATTGTCTGCTTATATGCCCCCTTTATTTATCCTATGGTTCTGACGTGGTGTACAGGGAGAATACTGTAAGAACGGACCATATTCTGAATTCTGTTGCTGTACATTTCAAAAGCTCTGAACAAATAGTTATATTGAACACGTCCGTCCTAGCTCGCTCATTAATGTCTTAATCGAAATTACGGATTGCCTCTTATCCTCTCGTCATCCCCTTATGCCATAGTTTGTACATCTCAATTGTCAGTAGAAACCACATTTTTTTAAGCAAGTCGGCCATATCAGCTATGTTTTTTTTAAAGGCAGTAAATTAGGCTGAATGAACTGTTTCACTGCCAGACAAGGCTCTGCTGATAGCCAGGTGTAGCAGTGGTAAGGATTCACTCCATGGTGCTGAAAAGTAATCTCTGCTGTTGGGACAGCTTTATGTAGGCCCTAACAGTTTGTGGACACCATTTGTCACTTTTATAGTGCAACTAATGTATTGTTCAGTGTTGTGTTGTGTAGTGGCTTTGCTGGCATGCACCGAAAACTTTTACTTTTTTTGCCCCACCAAGATTGACATGCTAAAATCACGACTGCCTATGTGTTTTAATAAAATCAACTATATGCATTGAGCTTGTCTGATGCTTTAAGAAATGACACAAGAGGGAGCCAGAGATCTAGATAACCAGAAGAAAAACAAACTTTACCTGACCCAACCATTCTCCTCCCGCTCCTGCTGGCTTTAGCAGATTCTGCCATTACTCTCCTGAAGTTGCCGGTAGTAGGCTACATGAGGAGTCTGCAACCTTTCACATGTGGAATGCCAATTTATCTTACCATTTCTACCGATCTGCGTGCCAGCTATGGTTTTCATATGCACATTTTAATGAAACAATTTCATTTATTTTATAAAAACATCTTCATATCTAAAAATCATTGTCATGTGGTTAATCAAAATTATATCCAAATCTAAATGAAAATGATATACCTAACAAGTAACTTCTATTGCCATTGCCAACTATGTAAAAATAGCTTACATAAAGACAACAAATAAAAACATTGCAGCCTGCAGGTAGAAAATATCCTGATAAAAATAAATATCCTATAAATCACATTGGCTACACATGACCTGTCTGCAACAAACTTGAAACATTGTATCAACTTGGGTCCAACCCCAAGCTTGTGCTAGCGAACTTGCAACATTGTATAAAATATTCTTGTCCCTCAGAGTTTCTGGCCAGTGAGCTCGGGACAGACACATCTGTAGACTATTTGTGCAAGGGATAAGAAGCAGTGCTTGACTTGGGCAGGAGCTCACCGGAACTGAGTACCGGCACCTCAAATTGTCTACTGCTTGAGCTCCTGTTCCTCTTATAGAATATTAGCTCAAAAGCATTGTAGAGCTCCTGCACCTAAATATAAACAGTACCAGCACCCAAAATGAGTGCCGGAACCTATTTCAGTCTAAGTCAAGCACTGATAAGAATTGATCAGAGCATGACATTTTTCCCTTTCATGCTGAGTGGTTATTGAAAGGGAGAGAGCTGGAAATATTTTTCAAATACATGTTTTGCTGGTTTCTAGTGTACTATGGAATATATTGCTTTCTTATTTTTGACACTTTTTCCTGTCATATTTAAAGGTTAGAACTACCTTTTGTCACGCCCTGGCTCTGGGACTCTTATATGTTGAGCCAGGTTGTGTAGATTCTATGTGTTTGTGTTTCTATGTTAGGATCTAGTTCATGTGTATCTATGTTGGCCGGGGTGGTTTTCAATCAGAGGCAACGAGAATCATCTGTTGCTTGTTGTCTCTGATTGGGAACCATACTTAGGCAGCCTGTTTGGCACAGTGTATTGTGGGATCTTGTTCCGGGTTTGTGTATGTACCCAAGGACTTCACGTATCGTTTTGTTGTTTTCGTTCGTGTGGTGAATATAATAAAAGATGTTCGCATTCCACGCTGCGCATTGGTCCACTCCTTTCGACGATCGTGACACCTTTCTAAGTGTTCTCATACTTCTATCTTGGAGTTGTATTTGTATGATAACATAGTTACAGTATTTCACTTTTTAATGTGTATAGTATTGCTTACTAGGTGTGTCCAATCAATTTTGTAACCACTCCCTCTTCAAATTAGGGCTAATTGGAAAAGCTGTTCAAAAGAGGACATTGTATTATTTCTTTGTACTCCCTGACGAAGGCCATGCAGCCGAAACGCGTCGGATTTTTTAAAAACCTTGTTTCTATTGAACATGCCATACTAATAAAGGCATTTTAATTAATTGTATGAAGAGTGCCTTGGTCCTCCTTTCTTTTTGATGACCAATTCACCCCTTTGACCAAAGTGCACCTTCTGTCTACCAACATTTACTATTGTGTACCTTAGTAGCGCTTCCCTTCCTCCTCTTTTTACTAGTTAAGCATAGCACTTGGGTGGTGCTTAGAGGAAGCAGCTTCACAGTCATTTCTTCTGTGTTTTTGGGGACATTTAACAACTCTAACTATGAATTTAACCCAAGAGGCTACAAGATATTCCTATTCCCATGAAGAGGGCCAAAGGATTATTACCACTACCTCATTGCTAGATGAGATGACAGCCACAGAGAATACTGGAATGGACTTAAACAAGGCTTACAGAGACTTGCAACACCTTATGGAGAAAGACACCAAACTTGACCTCAATTCTATCACCTTGTCTGACTATTGGAGGAAAGGCCTAATCCCTAGAGGACTCCGTATTATGAAGTTTCCAGCTACTGGAGCACAAGGTAAAACTGAATTTAGAGATAAATGGGAGGCCATTCTCAACCAGTGTTATTTTGACCTAATGCTACTTCTAATAGAATAATCTAAAAAGGACAGACAAGTAGTCCAAACAGAAATTGAAGAAGTGAAAAGGAAAATCACAGAACACAGTGACAATTCCAACAAAGCACAATGTGATGAAATCTTGAAAGAGAAAGTAGACACATTCACTCTGACATTGAAGCAAGACAAGCTAAGAAAATGATGAAGAGATGAAGTAGACTATAGAGATGGCAAGGTCTTTGCCTGGAGAAAACCAACGCGCATGAATTCAGAATCACATCCGCAGAGGAGGAAGTCTAGATCTGTTCATTTCAACTTTACAAGCAGTGACGATGAGGATCACCCCAGACACTCAGAGGCCAGCTCCTCCCAATATTTTTTAGATAAGGAAGAGGAGTCACGCAGGTACCTCAACAAGAGAGTGAGAGGACGCAGAAGAGGCCAACACGGAGGGGGAGGAAGAAATCAAGACTATCCAACCACACGGAGCAGGACCAGAACAAAGCTGTGATCAACCTTTCTGGAGAACCCCTTTCTGATGATTGCGTAAGGGTATTGTCTAAAGGACTGTCCTTTGCCCCCACATACTCAACTAATGAATTTAATACAAAGATTGACCTATTTCGTTTCTACAGGAATCTACATCTGAAGGCCTGGTACAAGCAAAGCATCTCTCCAACTACAGACGTCAGTGTCTCAGGTCAGGCAGTTTCTGTTCCCTCAAAAACACCTTTTAAGCCCAAATCCACCTTTTGTCCCATCGTCCAGAATGCCACACTAAATACATTTGCAAGAAGGTGAATTTTGATGTGGAGAATCTGTTTTTAAGGGTAAAATTGACTCCAACCAAACACGACGTAACCATTCTAAGACAGAGAGGGATGCAGTTGAATCATTGTCCAAGAATGGACGGATAGTGGTTAAAAAAGCAGACAAAGGTGGCGCTACAGTAGTGTGGAGTAAAGACATATGTGACAGAAGCATACCGTCAATTAGACAATGATGAATTCTACCAATCTCTTACCTTCAACCCTACAGAGGACCTAACAACTGAATTGAAAGGGATCCTCACAGAAGCTAAGGAGAATGGCTACATTTCAGACAATGAGTTCAAATTTCTTTTCAATGGCAGTCCACGTATGGCTTCTTTTTACCTTCTTCCAAAAGTACACAAAAATCTTGAAAATCCCCCAGGCAGGCCAGTCATTAGTGGTAATGAAAGTCTGACAGAACCCATCTCTAAGTACATTGATTACTTTATTAAGCCTTTTCTGACATCACTCCCAGCCTATCTTCAAGATACCACAGATGTGTTGAACAAAATGAAGGAATTGAATAATATACAGTGGGGAAAAAAAGTATTTAGTCAGCCACCAATTGTGCAAGTTCTCCCACTTAAAAAGATTAGAGAGGCCTGTAATTTTCATCATAGGTACATGTCAACTATGACAGACAAAATGAGAAAAGAAATTCCAGAAAATCACATTGTAGGATTTTTTATGAATTTATTTGCAAATTATGGTGGAAAATAAGTATTTGGTCAATAACAAAAGTTTCTCAATACTTTGTTATATACCCCTTGTTGGCAATGACACAGGTCAAACGTTTTCTGTAAGTCTTCACAAGGTTTTCACACACTGTTGCTGGTATTTTGGCCCATTCCTCCATGCAGATCTCCTCTAGAGCAGTGATGTTTTGGGGCTGTCGCTGGGCAACACAGACTTTCAACTCCCTCCAAAGATTTTCTATGGGGTTGAGATCTGGAGACTGGCTAGGCCACTCCAGGACCTTGAAATGCTTCTTACGAAGCCACTCCTTCGTTGCCCGGGAGGTGTGTTTGGGATCATTGTCATGCTAAAAGACCCAGCCACGTTTCATCTTCAATGCCCTTGCTGATGGAAGGAGGTTTTCACTCAAAATCTCACGATACATGGCCCCATTCATTCTTTCCTTTACACGGATCAGTCGTCCTGGTCCCTTTGCAGAAAAACAGCCCCAAAGCATGAAGTTTCCACCCCCATGCTTCACAGTAGGTATGGTGTTCTTTGGATGCAACTCAGCATTCTTTGTCCTCCAAACACGATGAGTTGAGTTTTTACCAAAAAGTTATATTTTGGTTTCATCTGACCATATGACATTCTCCCAATCCTCTTCTGGATCATCCAAATGCACTCTAGCAAACTTCAGACGGGCCTGGACATGTACTGGCTTAAGCAGGGGGACACGTCTGGCAATGCAGGATTTGAGTCCCTGGCGGAGTAGTGTGTTACTGATGGTAGGCTTTGTTACTTTGGTCCCAGCTCTCTGCAGGTCATTCACTAGGTCCCCCGTGTGGTTCTGGGATTTTTGCTCACCGTTCTTGTGATCATTTTGACCCCACGGGGTGAGATCTTGCGTGGAGCCCCAGATCGAGGGAGATTATCAGTGGTCTTGTATGTCTTCCATTTCCTAATAATTGCTCCCACAGTTGATTTCTTCAAACCAAGCTGCTTACCTATTGCAGATTCAGTCTTCCCAGCCTGGTGCAGGTCTACAATTTTGTTTCTGGTGTCCTTTGACAGCTCTTTGGTCTTGGCCATAGTGGAGTTTGGAGTGTGACTGTTTGAGGTTGTGGACAGGTGTCTTTTATACTGATAACAAGTTCAAACAGGTGCCATTAATACAGGTAACGAGGACAGAGGAGCCTCTTAAAGAAGAAGTTACAGGTCTGTGAGAGCCAGAAATCTTGCTTGTTTGTAGGTGACCAAATACTTATTTTCCACCATAATTTGCAAATAAATTAATTAAAAATCCTACAATGTGATTTTCTGGAGAAAAAAAATCTCAATTTGTCTGTCATAGTTGACGTGTACCTATGATGAAAATGACAGGCCTCTCTCATCTTTTTAAGTGGGAGAACTTGCACAATTGGTGGCTGACTAAATACTTTTTTTTGTAGGTGTAGGTACAGCTTCCTTTTTAGTCACCATGGATGTGGAGTCTCTATACACCACCATTGAACATGAACAAGGTTTGGCAGCTATGCACCATTTCTTGAGTCCCCGACCTGAAACTGAGATGCCTCCTACAGAATTCATTGTCTCACTGACTGAATGGACTCTTAATCATAACATCTTTATCTTTCAGGACCGTATTTTTAAACAGGTCAAAGGATGTGCCATGGGAGCTTGCTATAGCCCTTCCTACACTGGTTTGTACTTGGGTAAATGGGAAAATGACTTCATTTTGGATCCTTCTAATAACCATTTCTTTGACCGGATTATATGGTGGGGACGCTATATTGATGATGTTTGCCTGTTTTGGTCCGGCTCAGAAGATGAACTTATTTCCTTCCACCAATACCTTAACAGCATTAATCCTAACATCAAACTAACTATGGAGTACAGCAAGGATAACATTCATTTTTTGGACCTCGACATTAGTACAAATGACAAAGGTTGTTTGCACACATCAATATTTAGGAAGCCTACAGATGGGAATTCCATTCTGAGGGCAGACAGCTTTCACCCCAAAAGGCTAAAAGAGAATATTCTATATGGCCAATTCCAAAGAGTCCGCAGAATTTGCGATCAGGAAACAGACTACAGTGTCAAATCTGCTGAATTGGAGAATCGCTTCTTGAATCGGGGCCTTGAAAGATGCAGGTATAAGGGCTGGATTACTTGACAGAGAGAACTTGTTGCGAAGGGGAGTGCCTCGTGATACATCAGAGAGAGTGTATTTTGTTACAAAATACAGCACTGAAGCAGAGAACATTAAAATAATCATTAAAAATAATTGGGGAATCATCTAAAGTGATACGCTACTGCGCCAAGTCTTCCCAGAGCCACCAGTCATAAGCTTTAAGAGATGTCCTACCCTAAATGACAAATTAGTCCACAGTTATCTTCCGGGTGACTCTCAAAAAACTTGGCTTGACCACAAACCCAAGGGCTCTTTTAAATGTAACCAGGGCAACCATTGCAGAAATATTGCACAGAAAAAGTATTTTGTTGACACAGCTTCCAAAATGGAGTATTACGTCAAGCATTTCATTAACTGCAAAACCACTCATGTTATCTATAGATTGGAATGTCCACAGTGCAAGGTGTTCTACATTGGACGGACAAAGAGACGCCTTCAAGACCGCTTAGCGCAACACAAGTACGCCATACGGGTAGGCAATGAAGACTACCCCATGGCAAGGCCCTACAAGTCCTTACACCATGGTAACCCTGCCTCCCTACAAGCTATGGGTATTGATCATATTCCGGCCTCTATTAGAAAAGGGGACCGTCTTAAACAGTTAAACCAAAGGGAAAGTTTTTGGATTTACAAACTACAGGCCACTAAATACCCTGATTTAAATGAAGATATGGATTTCTCACCCTTCCTGTAGGGTTGTGATAGGTCCATTTGCTGTCATCTAGTGGACATTGTGCTCAATTGCCCTCAGCTATGTTTAGACTGTTGTTGTTCATGTTTTGCTGGTTTCTAGTGTACTATGGAATATATTGCTTTCTTATTTTTGACACTTTTCCCAGTCATATTTTAGGTTAGAACTACCTTTTTAAGTGTTCTGATACTTCTAACTTGGAGTTGTATTTGTATGATAACATAGTTACAGTATTTCACTTTTTAATGTGTATAGTATTGCTTACTAGGTGTGTCCAATCAACTTTGTAACCACTCCCTCTTCAAATTAGGGCTAATTGCAAAAGCTGTTCAAAAGAGGAAATTGTATTATTTCTTTGTACTCCCTGACGAAGGCCATGCAGCCGAAACGCGTCAGATTTTTAAAAAACCTTGTTTCTATTGAACATGCCATACTAATAAAGGCATTTTAATTCATTATATGAAGAGTGCCTTGGTCATCCTTTCTTTTTGATGACCAATTCACCCCTTTGACCAAAGAGCACCTTCTGTCTACCAACATTTACTATTGTGTACCTTAGTAGTGCTTCCCTTCCTCCTCTTTCTACACATTGAGGAACTATTGTAATTCTCAATTAATGTAAAAACAGACTTTGTATGCTTGCTGCTTGAGGTGAAGAAAACATTACTTTGAGAAGCTCCACAGGTATAGTTATGGTGCGTTAAGCCAATCAGAAATACTATCAGATCCCCAAATGGGTACATTTATATGCCTACATTTGCGCACAGGCCAGGTAGCCTATAGGCCTACTTCTATGCTTGCGAGTCCTTACTCAACATTGATAGGAACGCTCCAAACAAAAGACAATGACTAAATTGACAAAACTCATAAATGGAAGGAAATAAACCAAAACATGTTTCTCACAAGTGTAGCATAGGTTGTGCACTCTGCAAACAATGTGTCCACTCTGACAATGAGAACGGGAATAATAATATTGAATGCATTAAAACTAATTATCGTAACCAAAGTAACAAACATTGTAGATTAGAAATTATAGGAATTAACGGTAAATGTACTACTGCCGATATATGTAATGGGGAATTGATATACACTAACAATCAAACGCAAACAATTCACACAATGAAGTTATGAAACAATGAATGTGCACAAATTGGCGGGAGAGAGAAGTACATTGCATCTGGGCGCATGGTCAATCCGACCTCTGCATCGGCCATGTAGCATTTATGGCGATATGGCCTCAGCAGAAGTAAGGGAATTCATACTTCTTGCGCTTCGTGGAGCAGTGCAGAGCTGTTGTCAAGGATGTGAGTTTGTGTTTATACAGGATGTACCGCCCCCACCTACAGTCAACCAATCATGTCAATGCGGAGCTATAAAGAGCCCTCTGCATTGTTCCAAAATTTGGGAGGCGCATGGCGATGCGGTACGGAGCTCAATTTGGCCTCTGCATGCCTCTGGATGCCTCTGGAGGCTTAGACTAAAAGCCAATTTATGCTTGATCTGAAAATGTGGTCGGAGGCTCCATTTGGAGGGTGTGATACCCTCCAAATGGAGCCTCCGACCACATTTTCAGATCAAGCATAAATTGGCTTTTAGTCTCCGCAATGGATTAGTTCACTGAGATATATATACAATCTCGGTTGACCAATAGCCTAACGACCAAACAATCGACCAGTCAACTAATTTGGGTCAGCCCTAGTTTCTAGGTTCTGTAACGACTGCAGAGGGAGCTGTCTTCACTGATCCAGGACCAGTTTATAACTACCTCAGTCGTTGGACAGAAAGAAAATCTGATCTTACATCAGTGCACATGAAAATGTATAGTCTACACATCATAAGCTGTTATGAGTTTCTCTTGATAAAGAACATTGACACTCACTCACCAACATACATGATCGGTATAACAGACGTTAGCCAGCAATCGATGCAGGTTTAACTGTTGATCTGATGAGATAAGCTGAAATGGAGTTGGGTACTTATCATCATTGTTCCTGGCTGATCTGAATCACTGTCTTGTCCGTTGGCCATTTCAGGGCTAAAATTATGAATATTCACAGTTATGCTAACAGCTCTCCTCTCCTCGCTACTTCTCCCACAGCGATGGTCTGACTCATTCTGCTACTGCTGCCTGCCTCCTTACCGTTCTCTCTTTCCCTCTCTCTCACTCTCTCTCTCTCTAAATTACAGCAAAGTCCATGTTAGACGAAATGGCAAACAAGACAAAATAAATTAAAATAGAGATACTTTAATAGAAATACTGTTTTCCCCATTTCTCTCTCTTCTCTGTTCCCCCCATTTCTCTCTCTTAATGTTTCCCCATTTCTCTCTCTCTTCTCTGTTCCCCCCCATCTCTCTCTCGCTCCCTGTTTCCCCCCCCATCTCTCTCCTCTGTGCCCCCATCTATCTCTCTCCCTGTTTCCCCCACATCTCTCTCTCTCTCTCCTCTGTGCCCCCATCTCTCTCTCTCCCTGTTTCCCCATCTCTCTCTCTCTCTCCCTGTTTCCCCCATCTCTCTCTCTCTCTCCCTGTTTCCCCCATCTCTCTCTCTCCTCTGTTTCCCCCATCTCTCTCTCTCTCTCCTCTGTTTCCCCCCATCTCTCTCTCTCTCTCCCCTGTTTCCCCCATCTCTCTCTCTCTCTCCCTGTTTCCCCCCTCTCTCTCTCTCTCTCTCTCTCTCTCTCTCTCTCTCTCTCTCTCTCTCTCTCTCTCTCTCTCTCTCTCTCTCTCTCTCTCTCTCTCTCTCTCTCTCTCTCTCTCTCTCTCTCTCTCTCTCTCTCTCTCTCTCTCTCTCTCTCTCTCTCTCTCTCTCTCTCTCTCTCTCTCTCTCTCTCTCTCTCTCTCTCTCTCTCTCTCTCTCTCTCTCTCTCTCTCTCTCTCTCTCTCTCTCTCTCTCTCTCTCTCTCTCTCTCTCTCTCTCTCTCTCTCTCTCTACCCTCAAACTCCCCAACAACAGCTCTTTACAGCCACTCAAACAGAAACCTGTCTGAAGGACCCCTGTGCCCCCACACAATAGATTCACACAGCAATTATCCACTTGCATTAGTCACATTGAATGGTTTCACTCCACAACCTTACTTTGCAATTATTTCTATATATAGCTTTTGACATCATTGGCTTTTATATACAGAAAGTGATGACATCCAATGATGTCTGAGGATCTACAGATCATGTAGCACATCCCTATTCTG
This sequence comes from Coregonus clupeaformis, assembly GCF_020615455.1. NCBI lineage: Eukaryota > Metazoa > Chordata > Actinopteri > Salmoniformes > Salmonidae > Coregonus > Coregonus clupeaformis. The sequence goes on along the minus strand of NW_025533534.1, from coordinate 516,256 downwards.
ACGAGCGGTTTCTGTCTTTGCCCTCTCCATACTACACGGATTACTTTGCTATTATCATCCCCCAGACATTAGAAAGCCTGCATTGTTATTCAGAATATATTCTCAATCATCATAAAGTAACAATGTATTCTAGAATCTACTCTTTAAACAGTCCAAATGTCAGAGTTCCAGAACAATACAACCAGCCACTTCTACCTAGTGCAATGGTCCACTCTATTCCAATATACTGTAAATACATTCAAGTCTCTCCCTCCTCTACTGTCTGTTAACTGTATTCTCCATGCCTGACATTCACACAAATGTAAGGTTTTTGCTGCAAGGTTTTCTTATTTTCTCTCTCTCTCTCTCTCTCTCTCTCTCTCTCTCTCTCTCTCTCTCTCCTCCGCTGTCACTGCTGCCCACTTTCAGACTAAAGGCCTTGTTCTCTCTCTCTCTCTCTCTGTGATGCTGTAGACAGACACAGATATCTTCTCTGTCTCTCCATCCATCTCCTTTTCACTCTATCGCTCTACTTCTTGCTTCCCCAGGGGTCTGCCCTACCAGGCCTGCCGCTTTCTTTCATCCACCTCAAGACTCTCTATCCTCCTCGCCTATTCTCCCTCATCTCCACTTCCTTGTTAGCAAGCAAGCTCTCTGCATACTGTACCAAATTTCTCTAGTACTACTACAGTACATCATGCTGGCTTCTGTCCTCCTGTCACCCACTGTTAAAGAGGGAGAAAATCTCTTTAAGTGGATTCTGTGGCCTTGTCACTGTTCTCTGTGGATTACAATTGATATAGACCAAAGCTTACAAGTGATAAACTCGAATGCTTTATGTAGGCCCTTGGAATTTGAATCGGGTCTTGTCCTGATAGATTAATTTGTGTTAATGCAACATGACATGAGGAAGGCTTCAGTGAACTAGACTCAATTTTTGAGTCTTTTACTTAAATGACAGCCCAGTCTTGTAATGGCAGCATGCGTTCTTGCAGTGTGCGTTTGGGTAAATTGTGACGTCCTGACTTTTCTACTAGTTGTAGACATGTTGTGTACTGCAACTGCTAAGTAGTCCCATTATTGCTAGCAAGTGCCCCCAATTAGCTGTGTAATTCGAGTTAAATTATTTCCTTCAGTTCATGCATTTAGTTTGACAATTTTTAAATTTGTATTCTTACCTTGGCTGCGTTCAGTATGAAAAAAACGGTGTGCAACATTCATTTAAACAGAAAAGGTGCCGTTCTGAACAACCAGTTGAAAAACGGGGAGGGGTTGAGGAATGCTGTCAGCATGGCCGCTGCCCTTTAAATACATCACTGCTTCATGCCACACCCACCAAACAGAGCAAACATTTTTAATTTATTTTCTCACCTTTATTTAACCAGGTAAGCCAGTTGAGAACATACCCAAAGACTATCTATTATGTTGACAAGATAGTCAAGTGACCGCTCTAACAATGGAAATACAAGGAGGCGAGATCATATAGGACCATTCTAGCCAATGAGAGGGCAGATACACGTGTGAACAACATGCCTTAGAGATAGAAGGAGGACTCATCTTTGTATCTGTGCCATTATAGCGTCTGTGAGTAGAGCAATTCCACGGTAACGGATTTACGCTCTGACTCTGTTTTTATTTCACTTTAAAATGTATGCCAAACAAAAAAATTTGATTTTAAAGTTTAACAAATCTCTATGCACAAGGACTACGTTTAACAATTTCCAATAAAACATTCACAAAAACAAATTTAGTAGAAGAACTGTACAGATGCCAACTTTGGTAATGGAATTATGGTAAAATCTCCCTCAGGTTTTTATGAGACCACGTTTCCCAAAAACTCTGTTAAATATCTATTATGGCTATTGAACTACAGTAAGTGAAGTGGATTTACAATCGTTAACGGAATTACGGTAACAGAATTACATCATGGCTCCCTGATCTGTACTACAAAGAAATGCATAATTATGGATATGAATTTCATTCTCCTCATGTTTCACAAGTTTGGACATCACAGCGCAGCACAGTAGAGTACAGTGCAGTACAATACAGCACAGCAGAGTATAGTTCAGTAGAGTACAGTACAATGTACTGTACTATATTCTACTTTTCTTTACTCTACTGTATTGCACTACTGTACTGTATTCTCCCGAGTGGCGCAGTGGTCTAAGGCACTGCATCGCAGTGCTAGCTGTGCCACTAGAGATCCTGGTTTGAATCCAGGCTCTGTCGTAGCCGGCCGCGACCGGGAGACCCATGCGACGGCGCACAATTGGCCCAGCGTCGTCCAGGGTAGGGGAGAGAATGGCCGGCAGGGATGTAGCTCAGTTGGTAGAGCATGGCGTTTGCAACGCCAGGGTTGTGGGTTCGTTTCCCACGGGGGGCCAGTATGAAAAAAAATATATAAAAAAATATATATAAAAAAATAATGAATGCACTCACTAACTGTAAGTCGCTCTGGATAAGAGCGTCTGCTAAATGACTAAAATGTAAAAATGTAAATGTAAATGTATTGTACTGTGCTCTACTGTGCTCTGCTCACTGTACTGTGCTATCCAAACTTGTGAAACTTACACTACCAGTCAAAAGTTTGGACACACCTACTCATTCAAGGGTTTTTCTTTATTTTTACTATTTTTTACATTTTAGAATAATAGTGAAGACATCAAAACTATGAAATAACACATATGGAATCATGTAGTAACCACAAAAGTGTTCAACAAATCAAAATATATTTTATATTTGAGATTCTTCAAATAGCCACCCTTTGCCTTGATGACAGCTTTGCACACTCTTGGCATTCTCTCAACCAGCTTCATGAGGTAGTCACCTGGAATGCATTTCAATTAACAGGTGTGCCTTCTTAAAAGTTAATTTGTGGAATTTCTTTCCTTCTTAATGCGTTTGAGCCAATCAGTTGTGTTGTGACAAGGTAGGGGGGGGGGTATACAGAAGATAGCCCTATTTGGTAAAAGACCAAATCTATATTATGGCAAGAACAGCTCAAATAAGCAAAGAGAAATGACAGTTCATCATTACTTTAAGATATGAAGGTCAGTCAATACGGAACATTTCAAGAACTTTGAACGTTTCTTCAAGTGCAGTCGCAAAACCCATCTAGCGCTATGATGAAACTGGCTCTCATGAGGACCGCCACAGGAATGGAAGACCCAGAGTTACCTCTGCTGCAGAGGATAAGTTCATTAGAGTTACCAGCCTCAGAAATTGCAGCCCAAATAAATGCTTCACAGAGTTCAAGTAACAGACACATCTCAACATCAACTTTTCAGAGGATACTGTGTGTATCAGGCCTTCATGGTCGATTTGCTGCAAAGAAACCACTACTAAAGGACACCAATAATAAGAAGAGACTTGCTTGGGCAAAGAAACATGAGCAATGGATATTAGACCGGTGGAAATGTGTCCTTTGGTCTGGAGTCCAAATTTGAGATTTTTGGTTCCAACCGCCGTCTTTGTGAGACACGGTGTGGTTGAATGGATTATCTCCGTTTGTGTATTTCCCACCGTAAAGCATGGAGGAAGAGGTGTTATGGTGTGGGGGTGATTTGCTGGTGACATTGTCTGTGATTTATTTAGAATTCAAGGCACACTTAACCAGCATGGCTACCACAGCATTCTGCAGCGATACGCCATCCCATCTGGTTTGGGCTTAGTGGGACTATCATTTGTTTTTCAACAGGACGATGACCCAACACACCTCCAGGCTGTGTAAATACTTATTTCCCTTATTAAAATGCAAATCAATTTATAACATTTTTGACATGCGTTATTCTGGACTTTGTTGTTGTTATTCTGTCTCTCACTGTTCAAATAAACCTACCATTAAAATTATAGACTGATCATTTCTTTGTCAGTGGGCAAACGTACAAAATCATCAGGGGATCAAATACTTTTTTCCCTCACTGTATGTAGAACAAACATGCCTCTGACATGTTGAATAAGGAATAACGTTGTCTCTTCATGGAATTTCTATGTGCAACGTTCGAGAACGTTTTGCAACAGAACATGGCCCAGGTAACATTACCAGTAGTCTATATTTAAACATTTGGTGGCACACATTTTTGACTACATTCCCCTTGCCACTACACTATATCTGACTGGTAGTACCACAATCACTTTTTTTTTGTTAATGTGGATCCAGTGACTCAGATTTGAGCACGTGACCCAGGACTCGAGCACTGGGACTTCAGCCATAGGGACTTGTGACCCAACCATTGGGACTCAATTCGGACTGTAGGATGAGTGACTCGACTACAGCACTCACTGTGTGAAAAAGTCATTAGCTCCCGTTCTACTTTTGGACACCAATGTGGCTGCGGCATCTGTGGAACGTTGATAACAATGGCAATGACATGACCGAGTGACGGAGGTGCAACCCCATACTACTTTGCCAATACCATCTGGTGATTGTGGTACTCGCTCTCTACCATCTGGTGATTGTGGTACTCTCTCTCTCTCTCTCTCTGTCTCTCTGTTTCTCTGCGCTTGTGTGTGCCCGTTTGTTTTGTATGTAATGTGCAATATCTATGTAGGCTGAATTAGGAATTTACATGGCCAGATAATTCTTATATATTCTATGTTTGTCATATTTTTCCTGTTGGGAAGAGAACAGGTTATTTTTAGACATTTTTGCAACTTTATTAAAAATAAAAAACAGATACCTTATTTACATAAGTATTCAGACCTTTTGCTATGAGACTTGAAATTGAGCTCAGATGCATCCTGTTTCCATTGATCATCCTTGAAATGTTTCTACAACTTGATTGGAGTCCACCTGTGGTAAATTCTACTGATTGGACATGAATTTCTGCAGCATTGAAGGTCCCAAGAACACAGTGGCCTCCATCATTCTTAAATGGAAGAAGTTTGGAACCACCAAGACTCTTCCTAGAGCTAGCCGCCCGGCCAAACTGAGGAATCGGGGAAAAGGGCCTTGGTCAGGGAGGTGACCAAGAACCTGATGGTTACTCTGACAGAGCTTCAGCGTTCCTCTGTGGAGATGGGAGAACCTTCCAGAAGGACAACCATCTCTGCAGCACTCCACCAATCAGGCCTTTATGGTAGACTGGCCAGACGGAAGCCACTCCTTAGTAAAAGGTGCATGACAGCACGCTTGGAGTTTGCCAAAAGGCACCTAAAGGACTATCAGACCATGAGAAACAAGATTCTCTGGTCTGATGAAACCAAGATTGAACTCTTTGGCCTGAATGCCAAGCATCACGTCAGGAGGAAACCTGGCACCATCCCTACGGTGAAGCATGGTGGTGGCAGCATCATACTGTGGGGATGTTTTTCAGCGGCAGGGACTGGGAGACTAGTCAGGATGGAGGGAAAGATGAACGGCGCAAAGTACAGAGAGATCCTTGATGAAAACCTGCTCCAGAGCGCTCAGGACAGACTGAGGCAAAGGTTCACCTTCCAACAGGACAATGACCCTAAGCACACAGCCAAGACAACGCAGGAGTGGCTTCGGGACAAGTCTCTGAATGTCCTTGAGTGGCCCAGCCAGAGCCCGGACTTGAACCCAATCGAACATCTCTTGAGAGAACTGAAAATAGCTGTGCAGCGACGCTCCCCATCCAACCTGACAGCGCTTGAGAGGATCTGCAGAGAAGAATGGGAGAAACTCCCCAAATACAGATGTGCCAAGCTTGTAGCGTCATACCCAAGAAGACTCAATGCTGTAATCGCTGCCAAAGGTGCTTCAACAAAGTACTGAGAAAAAGGTTTTGAGTACTTATGTAAATGTGATATTTCAGTTTTTTATTTTTAATACATTTGCTGAAATTTCTAAAAACCAGTTTTTTCTTTGTCATTACAGGGTATTGTGTGTAGATTGATGAGTGGGAAAAAACAATTTAATCCATTTTAGAATAAGGCTGTAACGTAACAAAATGTTGAAAAAGTCCAGGGGTCTGAATACTTTCCGAATGCACTGTAGGTTCATGAGGCAATGCAAATGTGATGTGACTAAAAATAAAGGGCATTTAGTTGACTAAAATGGCCCACTGTTTTCATCATTTTGACAATAACTAGACTAAATCATTATTCAAATGACAAAAATGTCTTAATGACAAAAATACTTTATGATATTTTAGTCAAAATGACTAAGACTAGACTAAATCTAAAAAAGAGTGCCAAAATTAACACTGGAGGACAGTAGCAGTTGAACTAACTGTGGTTTGTAAAAAAAAAAATGATTTCCCATTGTAGCCAATTCAGTTGCAGTAATTCCGTTAATGAATTTTTGGTAATTTCATTACCAATTTGTTTTTAATCACTTAATAATACATAAACAAAATTGATATCAGTAAAATCACAGGTCTACCATTACTTGTTACTTCTGTGAACTTTCATTATCCTCTTCATGAGGGAGAGAAATTAGCCCACCTCCTGCACTGCTCACACCTAATCCAATCAAATCAAATCAAATGTTATTGGCCACACGCGCCGAATACAACAGGTGTTGTATTCTGCCAGGGTTGTGGGTTCGATTCCCACAGGGGGCCAGTATAAAAAAATTAAAAAATATGTATTCACTAACTGTAAGTCGCTCTGGATAAGAGCGTCTGCTAAATGACTAAAAATTTACAAAAAAAAATAAAAATTGTGTAGACATTACAGTGAAATGCTTACTTACAGCCCTTAACCAACAATGCATTTATTTATTTTTATAAAAAAAGTAAAATAAAACAACAACAAAAAAGTGTTGAGAAAAAAAGAGCAGAAGTAAAATAAAATAACAGTAGGGAGGCTATATATACAGGGGGGTACCGGTGCAGAGTCAATGTGCGGGGGCATCGGCTAGTTGAGGTAGTTGAGGTAATATGTACATGTGGGTAGAGTTAAAGTGACTATGCATAAATAATTAACAGAGTAGCAGCAGCGTAAAAAGATGGGGTGGGGGTGGGGGGGCAGTGCAAATAGTTTGGGTAGCCATGATTAGCTGTTCAGGAGTCTTATGGCTTGGGGGTAGAAGCTGTTGAGAAGTCTTTTGGACCTAGACTTGGCACTCCGGTACCGCTTGCCGTGCGGTAGCAGAGAGAACGATCTATGACTAGGGTGGCTGGAGTCTTTGACAATTTTGAGGGCCTTCCCCACCTGTGACTGAAAGGGGGGGAGATGCCAATTGAAAAGCTAGCTCTTAAAAATTTAGCTAGCTATCTAGCTATATGACGTAAAATGCTGTGTAAAATAGCTAAACGGCTATAAAGTAACATTAACTGTAAAGCTATCAGTCACTAGTGGAAACAGTTACAACTGCAATTAAGTTACATTATCTTTTTAATGTATTTTACCTCAGACAATCTGGTAGTATGGTTGCTAGCTAGCACTCCTAGCAGCTTATGGTAACTAGCTAGCTGGCTAGCATTTACTGCTAGTGAAGTTGCTAGCTAGGAAGTTAGCATAAACTAGCACTAACTGGACTAGTCATTGTCTAAATGACAGGTTGAAACACATTCATAACCATGAAGGGGTAACTATCCACCAGGGGCCATATTACTACTTTACTCAAAAATTATTTAAAAAATGTCTCTCTAAACAAGTGGATTATTTATCTTAAGGTTACCCCCTAGTACCCTACCCATAGCCTGTTTCTTAGGCCATACATAGTTTTTTAATTACAGTGAGGGAAAAAAGTATTTGATCCCCTGCTGATTTTGTACGTTTGCCCCCTGACAAAGACATTATCAGTCTATAATTTTAATGGTAGGTTTATTTGAACAGTGAGAGATAGAATAACAACAAAAAAATCCAGAAAAACGCATGTCAAAAATGTTATAAATTGATTTGCATTTTAATGAGGGAAATAAGTATTTGACTCCTCTGCAAAACATGACTTAGTACTTGGTGGCAAAACCCTTGTTGGCAATCACAGAGGTCAGACGTTTCTTGTAGTTGGCCACCAGGTTTGCACACATCTCAGGAGTGATTTTGTCCCACTCCACTTTGCAGATCTTCTCCAAGTCATTAAGGTTTCGAGGCTGACGTTTGGCAACTTGAACCTTCAGCTCCCTCCACAGATTTTCTATGGGATTAAGGTCTGGAGACTGGCTAGGCCACTCCAGGACCTTAATGTACTTCTTCTTGAGCCACTCCTTTGTTGCCTTGGCCGTGTGTTTTGGGTCATTGTCATGCTGGAATACCCATCCACAACCCATTTTCAAAGCCCTGGCTGAGGGAAGGAGGTTCTCACCCAAGATTTGACGGTACATGGCCCCGTCCATCGTCCCTTTGATGTGGTGAAGTTGTCCTGTCCCCTTAGCAGAAAAACACCCCCAAAGCATAATGTTTCCACCTTCATGTTTGACGGTGGGGATGGTGTTCTTGGGGTCATAGGCAGCATTCCTCCTCCTCCAAACACGGCGAGTTGAGTTGATGCCAAAGAGCTCAATTTTGGTCTCATCTGACTACAACACTTTCACCCAGTTCTCCTCTGAATCATTCAGATGTTCATTGGCAAACTTCAGACGGGCCTGTATATGTGCTTTCTTGAGCAGGGGGACCTTGCAGACGCTGCAGGATTTCAGTCCTTCACGTCGTAGTGTGTTATCAAATCAAATCAAATTTTATTGGCCACATGCGCCGAATACAACAGGTGCAGACACAACAGTGAAATGCTTACTTACAGCCCTTAACCAACAGTGCAAATACAGTAAAAATAAAACAACAATATAAAAAGTGTTGAGAAAAAAAGAGCAGAAGTAAAATAAAATAACAGTAGGGAGGCTATATATACAGGGGGGTACCGGTGCAGAGTCAATGTGCGGGGGCACCGGATAGTTGAATTGTTTTCTTGGTGACTATGGTCCCAGCTGCCTTGAGATCATTGACAATATCCTCCCGTGTAGTTCTGGGCTGATTCCTCACCGTTCTCATTATCATTGCAACTCCACGAGGTGAGATCTTGCATGGAGCCCCAGGCCGAGGGAGATTGACAGTTTTTTTGTGTTTCTTCCATTTGCAAATAATCGCACCAACTGTTGTCACCTTCTTGTAGCCCATTCCAGCCCTTGTGTAGGTCTACAATCTTGTCCCTGACATCCTTGGAGAGCTCTTTGGTCTTGGCCATGGTGGAGAGTTTGGAATCTGATTGATTGATTGCTTCTGTGGACAGGTGTATTTTATACAGGCAACAAACTGAGATTAGGAGCACTCCCTTTAAGAGTGTGCTCCTAATCTCAGCTCGTTACCTGTATAAAAGACACCTGGGAGCCAGAAATCTTTCTGATTGAGAGGGGGTCAAATACTTATTTCCCTCATTAAAATACAAATCAATTTATAACATTTATGAAATGCGTTTTTCTGGATTTTTTTGTTGTTATTCTGTCTCTCACTGTTCAAATAAACCTACCATTAAAATTATAGACTGATAATTTCTTTGTCAGTGGGCAAACTTACAAAATCAGCAGGGGATCAAATACTTTTTTCCCTCACTGTATTTATTTGGAGAAGTTAGGTTTTGTTAATCTTTTGCTTGTTTTTGTAATTCCTTTTTGCCTATTTTGCTGAATTTCTTATCTACCATAATCACTGCTACCATCACAACCATTACTTTGTGGATGAAACCACAATTTTTGCACCTTATCCTTTGCCTCCTGCCTGTCCTTAAGACCATAACACATGTTTTCCTTTACAAGTCTATGTAAGAATAACTGTCAAACAAGACAAAAAGCAATTACATTCTCTTCCTGGAGATATTGTTTATCAGCTTTTATCTCTCGCTCTCTATCTTGCTCTCTCATTTTCTCTCTCCCTCTCTGGGCATTACATAAGTCTGTGTGTGTGTGGGGGGGCTGTGTTGTGTATTATGTAAGGGAGACCTGGAAGTAAGTATGGGTGACCCCTACACTGCCCTGCACACTCACTGGAGGTGGGAGGTTGTTTATGTTAGTCATAGAGGGCACAGTATGTGTGTGTGTGTGTCTCGTGTGTTTTCTATTACCATGTTAAATCAGTTTGTAAAGACCAGGGAATTTAGTAGGTTCAGGAGTTTTTCCTAGTCCGGTATTATGGTTGGGAGAAACTCCTGGCTCTAGAGATGGGTGACCTCAGGCAGGTGATTAGGTTGGTAGAAATTAATAAAGGTTGGTTATGATGATAAAGTGACACCTTTATGAATGATACTGCTGTTTTCTCATTATACCTCCGGCTAATCATGGTGTTTAATGTCATTTGAGACTTGTTTCTCACTAGAGAAGATTTCTTCTTTTATAAAAAGGCGTTTAGACAACATTAACATTTGATCATTGTGTTATCTTCCTTGTTTCTAAGTGATGTCTCCTACTTGGCTGACTCCTATTCTGACTAATGTTATCATCATCAAGTCATCAAAGAAAACAATAACAAAAGACTAATTCCTGTTCAGAACTGCAGCTCAACTGACTGTCTGATACGAGGGAGGAGGGTTTTGTATTGTTGTTAACCAGTGGAGAGGAATTACCAATCAAACACTGGGTATAAATACACTTTGTTTGTTTTGTATGCAAGAGAGAAAGTCATGATACCTTCTAGAAATAAAAAAGAAGACTTCACCTTGCCAGCAGTTTCCCTGCACTCCTGGTGTGTGTGTGTGTGTGTGTGGTGTGTATCTCCTCGTGTTGGGAGAGGGGGGTGCTCTTACTGAGTGGGAATGCCTGGTAGGATGTGTAGGCCTCGGTAACCAAGGCAACCATCTGCTGCTATGCTCGCAACGCTCTCGGCAGCCCACACAATGTCACCACTGTGACATCCAGCCTGCAGTTCTGAGAGAGAGGAAGAGAGGGAAAAACAAGAGACGAGAGAGATTGTGTGTATGTGTCTCTGTGTGTGTGTGTGTGTCTGTGTGTTAGACATTGACCCCTTCCTGTGTTCTATCTAGATGCAGGGGGATTTAGGGTCCCAGAGGAGTTTCAGTGTGTTGGACCGCCTCCTCCACACACACCCCGTCTGGCTGCAGCTATCCATCAATGCTGACTCCGCCCTCTATATCCTGCTCAGAGAACCTGTCGGGGTAAGGAGGGGAGAGCCAATCAGATCATTCCATCATTAATAAATTTACTAACCCAGACTGTCAGGTGAACTGTATCTGTTTAGTATAGCTTTCCAATAGAGTAGTATACAAGACAGTCAGGAACCTATTGTACAGTTCCTCACCCCAAGTGTTCACAAAGAACCCTAATAAAACCCAACTTTAGCCTTGACATACTGTTACTTACTTGTTATTGACAGCTCTAATTGGACAGTTCCAACAGTTCCATCAGTACTTGTTTAACAGAACATACATTGTTCTCTTTGTCAATGTTTATGGCTGGCCCCTGTGTGTAGACGTTCCTGGTTCGTAAGTGCAGCTCCAGCCAGAGGAAGGTGTTGTGTGTCCGAGTGACAGCAGACCGATCAGTATCCTCCATTAAGGAGTGTCTCATATGTGAGGAAGACTCAAGTGAGTACCAGATGCATACATGTAGGCTACACCAACATCAACACACACAAACACTCTAAACTAACAATGAAACACTTGTGTACATTAAAGTCAACACACACATACACTCTAAACCAGTGTTTCTTAACTCCAGTCCTCGAGTACCCCTAATAGCACACATTTTTGTTGAAGCCCTGGATAAACACCTGATTCAACTCATTGAGGGATTGATGATTAATTGACAAGTTGAATTAGGTGTGCTTGTCCAGGGCTAACATTTTAATTTGTACTGTTCGGGGTACTGGAGGACTGGAGTTGAGAAACACTGCTCTAAACTATCAATAAAACACTTGAACAGTTTCAATTACAAACACACACAGTACTGCATGTGATCAACATCCACTGTGAATCAATGAAGGATCGGGCCCGGCTCCATGAGGGGGCAAAAGGGGGCTTAGCCCAATTTAAACTTCTGCCACCTCAGTTTTAGTTTTATGTCCCTAGATAAAAATAGCAAAATAAAGTTCAAATGATTGAGTGACAGGTTGGCGCAAAATCTGTATCTGTGCTGTATCAGGGCTATGAAAAGCCACTGGGCGGTTAGGTATGACTCCTTTGGGTTTTCATAAAAAGTGTGAAAAAATGCTGCTCATCTGTGGTAGGCTACGTGAAAAACAAGATACGCCTCCGCCTGTAAATTAGATTTAGATTTACAAGTTTACAGTTGAAGCTCCTTCACTCAACTCTGCCTGACGTCCCACCACTACAGAGTTTAGTTAGCTTCTTAGCTAGCTGTAAAAGGCGTTAGTGTTATTACCCAAAAGCTCTAACCAGCTAAGCTGCCACTGCCACGATGGATATCGGAAATCAAACCACCGAGGCCGCCAGCAGCGATGATGCTGCCGAGCTCCAGCTAGCTTCGTGTGAAGAGCCCATGTGAACAGCCCACTCCCCCTTCCCCGACTGTTCCTGACGATCTTGGGACAGAGGAGCCACCCCAGGTTAGCCTAAAATCCTACCCTAGCCGCAGGTTTTCTGTCCAAAAACGTTCATTTAATAGCAACTGGTTCATAGGAAGAGAGTGGCTAGAGTACTCTGTTACTGCAGATGCGGCATTTTGTTTTTTCATGTCGAAAGTTCTGTGTTGGGTCAAATGCTAACGCAGATAAGGCCTTAACCCAAGGCGGGTATTCTAACTGGAAGAATTCTATTGATGGTACCAAAGGATTCACTAGGCATCATCAAGCAAGGTGCATTTGAAATGCACTGCACTGTGGTAAGAAACTAGTATTCGGCTGCATTCACGCCGTTTGAAATAGGTGAATTACCCTATCTATTTTGAAGCCTATATTCATTACCAAATAGGCCTTGCTTTAGTGTGTAGGGCGCTGTCCATTGTGCTGATACAGCGCAGCGGAAATGGGCTACAGATTTCACGCCAACCTGTCACTTCAAAAGCACTCAATGGTCTAGGAGTCTCAGCATTTTAGCTTGATGTTTATTATGGTATAGTGTGATATAAGCAGAAATCAAAATAATTCCAATGCAAGAACCCCCCAAAACTGTCCCCCCTCACCGATTTCAACTGCCCCCTTAGTCACTTTATCCTGAACCGGGTTTGTGAAGGATGCTGCCAAATGTTACAAAGCTGTGATTGGTGTCAAACGCTCTCTGTCCTATCACCAGCCTTCGCCTTGGAGAGCTCCGCCCTCAGCTTCCCAGACCTCTGCCGATTGGTGGCCTTCTACTGCATCAGCAGGTGATTACCACTACCTTTACCCCCGTCTACCTGTCAATAACACTGCCACTGCTTTGGTCTATTTTGTCCACAGACTGTAAATACGCTGTAATGGCACTCCCATTACAAAACAGGGCACCCTGTGCTGTTCCAGCCTACTATGACACACTGTGTTATTTGATAATAAATAAGTACAGTATGTGTGTGTTGTCTCCAGGGATGTGCTGCCTTTTCCACTGGAGCTCCCAGAAGCCATTGCTCAGGCCTCCACCCACAGGAAGCTGGAGGCCATCTCCCATATGGGATTAGGTAGGGATTCATTCAACGGATCTATAACATACAGATGTAGGAAATGCAAACTTGTTGTGTATTCAAGGTTTAAAAAGACTTCTAAAGTTTGTAATTTCCACTTTAAAATGTCAGACTTGATTTGCCCAAAGGAAAATGTATCAACCCCTACAGAAAATGTCCATTAATTATAATCCATATAATAATTCAAATTTCCTGTTGCTGTAGGATTATTTTCCTGCTGTAGCAAACTGGCTCAAATTAAGATCCTACATCTGGAGCATTACATTAGACTGGGATGGGGTCTCAACCACAGAAAAGGAACATACTGTATACCTATTCAATTAATTCAGATCTACACAAGTGTCTAGGGCTTGTTTCTGGACTGGGCCTAAATGTTTAGCACAGTAGGAAATGGTCTTCAAAGCACTTCAATATCAAATCAAATCAAATGTTATTTGTCAAATGCGCCGAATACAACAGGTGTAGACCTTACCGTGAAATGCTTACTTACAAGCCCTTAACCAACAATGCAGTTCAAGAACGAGTTAAGAAAATATTTACTAAATAAACTAAAGTAAAACAAAATAGTAACAATAACGAGGCTATATACAGGGGGTACCAGTACCGAGTCAATGTGCAGGGGTACAGGTTAGTACATGTAGGTAGGGGTACAGTGACTATGCATAGATAAACAGCGAGTAGCAGCAGTGTAAAAACAAAGGGGGGGAGGGTCAATGTAAATAGTCCGTGTGGCCATTTGATTAATTGTTCAGCAGTCTTATAATATTAATAATATTAATATGCCATTTAGCAGACGCTTTTATCCAAAGCGACTTACAGTCATGTGTGCATACATTTTTACCTATGGGTTGTCCCGGGGATCGAACCCACTACCCTGGCGTTACAAGCGCCATGCTCTACCAATTGAGCTACAGAGGACCATGGCTTGGGGGTAGAAGCTGTTAAGGAGCCTTTTGGTCCTAGACTTGGCGCTCCGGTACCGCTTGCGGTGCGGTAGCAGAGAGAACAGTCTATGACTTGGGAGACTGGAGTCTTTGAAAAAACGTTGGGCCTTCCTCTTGCACCGCCTAGCATATAGGTCCTGGATGGCAGGAAGCTTGGCCCCAGTGATGTACTAGGCCGTAGGCACTACCCTCTGTAGCGCCTTACGGTCTGATGCTGAGCAGTTGCCATACCAGGCGGTGATGCAACCGGTCAGGATGCTCTCGATGGTGCAGCTGTAGAACTTTTTGAGGATCTGGGTACCCATGACAAATCTTTTCAGTTTCCTGAGGGGGAAAAGGTGTTGTCGTGCCCTCTTCATGACTGTCTTGGATGTGTTTGGACCATGATAGTTTGTTGGTGATGTGGACACCAAGGAATTTGAAAGTCTCGACCCGCTCCACTACAGCCCTGTCGATGTTAATGTTCGGCCCTCCGTTTCCTGTAGTCCACGATCAGCGACTTTGTCTTACTCACATTGAGGGAGAGGTTGTTATCCTGGCACCACACTGCCAGGTCTCTGACCTCCTCCCTATAGGCTGTCTCATCATTGTCGGTGATCAGGCCTACCACTGTTGTGTCGTCAGCAAACTTAATGATGGTGTTGGAGTCGTGTTTGGCCGCGCAGTCGTGGGTGAACAGGGAGTACAGGAGGGGACTAAGCACGCACCCCAGAGGGGCCCCAGTGTTGAAGATCAGCGTGGTAGATGTGTTGTTGCCTACTCTTACCACCTGGGGGCAGCCCGTCAGGAAGTCCAGGATCCAGTTGCAGAGGGAGGTGTTTGGTTCCAGGGTCCTTAGCTTAGTGATGAGCTTTGTGGGCACTATGGTGTTGAATGCTGAGCTATAGTCAATGAACAGCATTCTCACATACAGTGGGGAGAACAAGTATTTGATACACTGCCGATTTTGCAGGTTTTCCTACTTACAAAGCATGTAGAGGTCTGTAATTTTTATCATAGGTACACTTCAACTGTGAGAGACGGAATCTAAAACAAAAATCCAGAAAATCACATTGTATGATTTTTAAGTAATTAATTTGCATTTTATTGCATGACATAAGTATTTGATACATCAGAAAAGCAGAACTTAATATTTGGTACAGAAACCTTTGTTTGCAATTACAGAGATCATACGTTTCCTGTAGGTCTTGACCAGGTTTGCACACACTGCAGCAGGGATTTTGGCCCACTCCTCCATACAGACCTTCTCCAGATCCTTCAGGTTTTGGGGCTGTCGCTGGGCAATACGGACTTTCAGCTCCCTCCAAAGATTTTCTATTGGGTTCAGGTCTGGAGACTGGCTAGGCCACTCCAGGACCTTGAGATGCTTCTTACGGAGCCACTCCTTAGTTGCCCTGGCTGTGTGTTTCGGGTCGTTGTCATGCTGGAAGACCCAGCCACGACCCCGTCTTCAATGCTCTTACTGAGGGAAGGAGGTTGTTGGCCAAGATCTCGCGATACATGGCCCCATCCATCCTCCCCTCAATACGGTGCAGTCGTCCTGTCCCCTTTGCAGAAAAGCATCCCCAAAGAATGATGTTTCCACCTCCATGCTTCACAGTTGGGATGGTGTTCTTGGGGTTGTACTCATCCTTCTTCTTCCTCCAAACACGGCGAGTGGAGTTTAGACCAAAAAGCTCTATTTTTGTCTCATCAGACAACATGACCTTCTCCCATTCCTCCTCTGGATCATCCAGATGGTCATTGGCAAACTTCAGACGGGCCTGGACATGCGCTGTCTTGAGCAGGGGGACCTTGCGTGCGCTGCAGGATTTTAATCCATGACGGCGTAGTGTGTTACTAATGGTTTTCGTTGAGACTGTGGTCCCAGCTCTCTTCAGGTCATTGACCAGGTCCTGCCGTGTAGTTCTGGGCTGATCCCTCACCTTCCTCATGATCATTGATGCCCCACGAGGTGAGATCTTGCATGGAGCCCCAGACCGAGGGTGATTGACCGTCATCTTGAACTTCTTCCATTTTCTAATAATTGCGCCAACAGTTGTTGCCTTCTCACCAAGCTGCTTGCCTATTGTCCTGTAGCCCATCCCAGCCTTGTGCAGGTCTACAATTGTATCCCTGATGTCCTTACACAGCTCTCTGGTCTTGGCCATTGTGGAGAGGTTGGAGTCTGTTTGATTGAGTGTGTGGACAAATGTATTTTATACAGGTAACGAGTTCAAACAGGTGCAGTTAATACAGGTAATGAGTGGAGAACAGGAGTGCTTCTTAAAGAAAAACGAACAGGTCTGTGAGAGCCGGAATTCTTACTGGTTGGTAGGTGATCAAATACTTATGTCATGCAATAAAATGCAAATTAATTACTTAAAAATCATACAATGTGATTTTCTGGATTTTTTAGATTCCGTCTCTCACTGTTGAAGTGTACCTATGATAAAAAATTACAGACCTCTACATGCTTTGTAAGTAGGAAAACCTGCAAAATAGGCAGTGTATCAAATACCTGTTCTCCCCACTGTATGTGTTCCTTTTGTCCAGGTGGGAAAGGGCAGTGTGGAGTGTGATTGAGATTGCGTCATCTGTGGATCTGTTGGAGCGGTATGCGAATTGGAGTGGGTCTAGGGTTTCCAGGATGATGGTGTTGATGTGAGCCATGACCAGCCTTTCAAAGCACTTCATGGCTACCTACGTGAGTGCTACGGGGCGGTAGTCATTTAGGCAGGTTACCTTCACTTCCTTGGGCACAGGGACTATGGTAGTCTGCTTGAAACATGTAGGTATTACAGAATAGGTCAGGAAGAGGTTGAAAATGTCAGTGAAGACACCTGCCAGTTGGTCCACGTGTGCTTTGAGTACATGTCCTGGTAATCCGTCTGGCCCCACGGCTTTGTGAATGTTGAACTGTTTAAAGGTCTTGCTCACATCAGCTACCGAGAGCGTGATCACACAGTCATCCAGAACAGCTGGTGCTCTCATGCATGCTTCAGTGTTGCTTGCCTCGAAGCGAGCATAAAAGGCATTTAGCTCATCTGGTAGGCTCGCATCACTGGGCAGCTCGCGGCTGGGTTTCCCTTTGTAGTCCGTAATAGTTTTCAAGCTCTGCCACATCCAACGAGCGTCAGAGCGGTGTAGTAGGATTCAATCTTAATCCTGTATTTAGGCTTTGCCTGTTTGATGGTTCATCTGAGGGCATAGCGGGATTTCTTATAAGCGTCCGGATATCAATCTCTTTATGGCGTGAATCAATGACTTATCCTCTGAACACCACAGTATGAAAACATTACATACCAGAATCTTTACCGGGCAACATAGTTTTTCTTCTCCTTCTTTTCCCCACAACCCGACAGAGTTCTGGAGTTCACTCGCTGACACCCAGAATGGACCTGGGGACCTGCAGGCTCCACCCACCATCAATGCCCCACCCATTACCACCAAGGCTCCGCCCACCAGTGCCACCCAGGTCAAGGCGGGTCTGTCCCAGGACCTGTGTTACCTGCTGTCCCGCGGCAGACAGGAGTCTCTTTGCTTCATCAACCCTCTCTTTCTCCAGCTCGAGGTAGTCACCCTTAACAGATCTAGGAACAGTTTACCCCACCCCAATAATATCTTACCCTGATTCAGTTTACTTGGCTTCCTTCAGCTGGAGGTATAGACTTAGAAACATCAACATGGCTGTAAGTGGGAAGTCATCCCAGTTTTTAAAAATGATGTCACCTTGCAGAGTCTACCTTTAACCACATCTGGGATCAGTTTACCCCACCAAAATTCCTAACCATAACCATTAGGGAGAGTGAAAACATATCTGACCCTGAATCAGTCGGTATAGAGACAACTACCTACCTCTACCTCCTCTCTCCCTCCAGCAGCAACCACAGCCGCAACAGTCGATCCCGGGGGCGTCACACAAACGCCACCGCTTCAAACGCAGCATGAGGGTCCGTGTCTCTACAGAGAGCTCCATGACTCTGTCTGGTTGTGGAGGTGGTGGAGGGGGGGCTGGGTCATTCCCCTTGCCCCTGGAGAACCCCAAGGACCAGGAGAGGCTCCAGCCCACACCCCTCCAGCCCAGTCCCAACCCGCACAGGAAGGTCCATCCTGGGGCTGGCGTCCTGAGGAGGACCCCTGCACTGTCCCCCATGTCGGCCGAGGATGAGGATCTCGTGCCTGTACCGCCACCGGTAAGGGTCACTTTATGAGATATGTCTCTATCCTCTGTCTTATTTTATCTCTCTTTTCCTTCCTTCCTCCCTTTCTTTCTCACCTGAAATCACACAAACATAAGCATCCACTCAACGCAATCTCTATTGCACTCCACACTGCCCTTTCCCACCTGGACAAGAGGAACACCTACGTGAGAATGCTATTCATTGACTACAGCTCAGCATTCAACACCATAGTGCCCTCAAAGCTCATCACTAAGCTAAGGATCCTGGGACTAAACACCTCCCTCTGCAACTGGATCCTGGACTTCCTGTCGGGCCGCCCCCAAGTGGTAAGGGTAGGTAACAACACATCTGCCACACTGATCCTCAACACGGGGGCCCCTCAGGGGTGCGTGCTCAGTCCCCTCCTGTACTCCCTGTTCACCCATGACTGCATGGCCAGGCACGACTCCAACACCATCATTACGTTTGCCGACGACACAACAGTGGTAGGCCTGATCACCGACAACGATGAGACAGCCTATAGGAGGAGGTCAGAGACCTGGCCGTGTGGTGCCAGGACAACAACCTCTCCCTCAACGTGACCAAGACAAAGGAGATGATTGTGGACTACAGGAAAAAAAAGAGGACTGAGCACGCCCCCATTCTCATCGACGGGGCTGTAGTGGAACAGGTTGAGAGCTTCAAGTTCCTTGGTGTCCACATCACCAACAAACTATCATGGTCCAAACACACCAAGACAGTCGTGAAGAGGGCACGACAAAGCCTATTCCCCCTCAGGAGACTGAAAAGATTTGGCATGGGTCCTCAGATCCTCAAAAAATTCTACAGCTGCACCATCGAGAGCATCCTGACTGGTTGCATCACCGCCTGGTATGGCAACTGCTTGGCCTCCGACCGCAAGGCACTACAGAGGGTAGTGCGTACGGCCAAGTACATCACTGGGGCCAAGCTTCCTGCCATCCAGGACCTCTATACCAGGCGGTGTCAGAGGAAAGCCCTCAAAATTGTCAAAGACTCCAGCCACCCTAGTCATAGACTGTTTTAATAATAATAATAATAATAATATGCCATTTAGCAGACGCTTTTATCCAAAGCGACTTACAGTCGTGCGTGCATACATTTTTGTGGTCCCGGGGAATCGAACCCACTACCTTAACGTTACAAGCGCCGTGCTCTACCAGCTGAGCACGGCGCTTTGCTACTGCACGGCAAGCGGTACCGGAGTGCCAAGTCTAGGTCCAAAAGACTTCTCAACAGCTTCTACCCCCAAGCCATAAGACTCCTGAACAGCTAATCATGGCTACCCGGACTATTTGCACTGCCCCCCCCACCCCATCCTTTTACGCTGCTGCTACTCTGTTAATAATTTATGCATAGTCACTTTAACTCTGCCCACATGTACATATTACTTCAACTACCTCAACTAGCCGGTGCCCCCGCACATTGACTCTGCACCGGTACCCCCCTGTATATATAGCCTCCCTACTGTTATTTTATTTTACTTCTGCTCTTTTTTTCTCAACACTTTTTTTGTTGTTGTTTTATTTTTACTGTATTTGCACTGTTGGTTAAGGGCTGTAAGTAAGCATTTCACTGTAATGTCTGCACCTGTTGTATTCGGCGCATGTGGCCAATAAAATTTGATTTGATTTGATTTGGTAACACTACGACGTGAAGGACTGAAATCCTGCAGCGTCTGAAAGGTCCCTGTCACACCCTGGTTCGGGGACTCATTATGTTGAACCAGGGTGTGTTCATTCTATGTTTTCGGGTTTCTCTGGTGGGTGTTCTAGGTGGTTTATTTTCTATGTTTAGCCGGTGTGACTCCCAATCAGAGGCAAACGAGTGTCAGCTGTCGGCTGTTTGTCTCTGATTGGAGCCATATTTATCTATCTGTTTTCCTTTCGGGTTGTGGGATTTTGTTCGTGTGTGTGCGTGTTGTACACTAGACGTCACGCTTCGTTGTTTATTGTTTTTGTTGTTTGTGAGCATTTAATTAAAATCATCATGTTCACTCCCAACGCTGCGCTTTGGTCCTATTTCATAGACGGACGGACAGAAAATCCCACCTAGACCAGACCAAAGCAGCGTGTCGAAGAGCCATCGCGAATAAATCTCCGTGGCAGCTTCGATTGGGTCAAGCCCATGGAGGAGCTGAGTGAAGAGGGTTGGAGACAGAGGAGCAGAGATGGGAGAGAATGTTGGAGGCCTGGGAAGACCCCAGAAAATTTTTAGGGGGGCTCACGACGTGGACGACGGGCAGTAGGAGGCCGCGATGGAGCGGTCCAGCGGGTGTGAAGAGGAGGCCGCCAGGTTAAGGGGGCCACTGGTCACAGAGGAGAGGGATAGTGTGGAGGCACGGCGAGAGGTACTGGGGTGTGTGTCCAGTCCGGTCCGGCCCGTTCCTGATCTCTGCGTAGGGCCAGTGGTGTGTGTCTCAGTACGGGCCGGCCTGTTCCTGTTCCTCGCATCGTGCCGGTGGTGCGCGTCGCCAGCCCGGTCCGGCCTGTTCCGGCCACTCGCACCAGAGGATACGGTGCGCGCCGCCAGCCCGACCCGGCCTGTTCCGGCCACTCGCACCAGGGATACGGTAAGCGCGTCGCCAGCCCGACCCGGCCTGTTCGGCCACTTCGCACCAGGGATACGGTGCGCGTCGCCAGCTCGACTCCGGCCTGTTCCGGCCACTCGCACCAGGGATACGGTGCGCGTCGCCAGCCCGACCCGGCCTGTTCCCGGCCACTCGCACCAAGGATACGGTGCGCGTCGCCAGCTCCGACCCGGCCTGTTCCGGCCACTCGCACCAGGGATACGGTGCGCGTCGCCCAGCCCAGTCCGGCCCATCCAAGCTTCCCGCACCAAGTCTGTGGTGCGTCTCGTCAGCCCTGTCCGGCTCGTCCCCTGCTCTCCGCACCAAGTCAGTGGTGTGCGTCGCCAGCCCATTTCGGGTCCATTCCTGCTCCACGCACCAAGCCAGGGGCGCGTGTCGTCAGTCCGGCTCCGGCCAGCGGGGCTAGACAGGACCAGGAGTACTTTGGGGGGTTGGAGAGGGAGTGGGGATCAAGCCCGGAGCCGGAGCCGCCGCCGAGGAAGAATGCCCACCCAGCCCTCCCTGTTTTGCTCGTATTTAGGCGCGGTCACAGTCCGCGCCTTTAGGGGGGGGTACTGTCACACCCTGGTTCGGGGACTCATTATGTTGAACCAGGGTGTGTTCATTCTATGTTTTCGGTTTCTCTGGTGGGTGTTCTAGGTGGTTTATTTTCTATGTTTGCCGGTGTGACTCCCAATCAGAGGCAAACGAGTGTCAGCTGTCGGCTGTTTGTCTCTGATTGGGAGCCATATTTATCTATCTGTTTTCCTTTCGGGTTGTGGGATTTTGTTCGTGTGTGTGCGTGTTGTACACTAGACGTCACGCTTTCGTTGTTTATTGTTTTTGTTGTTGTGAGCATTTAATTAAAATCATCATGTTCACTCCCCAACGCTGCGCTTTGGTCCTATTTCATAGACGGACGTGACAGTCCCCCTGCTCAAGAAAGCACATATACAGGCCCGTCTGAAGTTTGCCAATGAACATCTGAATGATTTTTTACATTTTTTTTTAAATAAATGCACTGTTGGTTAAGGGGCTGTAAGTAAGCATTTCACTGTAATGTCTGCACCTGTTGTATTCGGCGCATGTGGCCAATAAAATTTGATTTGATTTGAGTTGATGCATCGTATAAAGATTTGACCATGACTCCGTCTCTCCCCAGGCCCCAACAGAACCTCCAGTGACGGAGGTAAAGGAGGTCCTATCTGCTCCAGACGAGCCCAGCATCGAGGAGGCGTGTTTGGCCTTGGAGGGCCACCTGGCCCCCTCTCTGGCCCAACTGGACAGCAGCAGCTCTTTCAGCAGTCTGGAGGAAGAGGACCCAGAAGCAGAAGCAGAGGATCAGTTCTTCAAACAACCAAACCCCAACCCTCAGCGCCGTCCGCCCCTTGTGCGCTCGCGGGGGGGTCACGGAGGCCTGCAGAGGATGAGCGCGGCGTTCGTGTGTTTCTTCGCTCCGGAGAAGAGGCTCGCCAGGCTGGTGGAGGAGCTGTCCAGGGACCGGAGGTCAGCAAAACCACATATAAATATAGAGAGAGACTTTGGGAAAACTTGACGCCATGTTAGCGACTTTGAGCATTCAATTGATCTTTTCATGACGATTTTGGGGGAATCTTGTTCTAATCCTACACATTCATTTACGTGGCATTGTTTAAAATTCCTAAATGAACTGCTATTGATTGATATTGCCCATGGGGAGCTAACATGGCTTCCGTGGAATTATGTAGTGTCATGTAAATGCATCATATCATGTTTTTGGTCGAAACCTCAATGTCCAAACTCTCTCTGTCTCTGGAGGTCTGCGTTTGGTTCCCTGGTCCAGGAGTTCCTCCAGAGGCAGAAAGAGGAGCTGAGAGAGGTCCTGGCCCAGGCTGCCTCTTCATCATCATCGTCTTCCTCGCCAAAGTCCTCCTTGGCGGTGCTCCAGGGGCTGCGGCGCTTCCTGTCCCAGGCCAAGAGCTTCCTGCTGGACAGCGGAGAACTGTCACCCCCCCTAGAGACCCTGGTGCCTGACAACGAGAAAGGTACCACCATTGTCACATCTAAGGATGCAAGAAAAGAGGGAGGAAAAAGAGAAGGGAGGGAAGGAAGGAGTAAGAAGAATATATCATACGAATGGGAGAGAAACTGAGGAGAGGCAGGGATTGGAAGGGGCAGGATCTTCAGTAACTTCAGGTGTTCAGTATCAAACACACAAAACAGATTGTTATGATACACAGTACATTACAAAGACATTTAAATGCTGCAAAACAAGCCAGTATAATATTCACAAAAGACTATAACAAATATTATTATATATTATCAGCATGTCAATTAGGGAAAGCATTACCACCACTGTCTATTGGTTTGACAGGATGTATAATAACAGACGAGAGAGAGAGAGAGAGAGAGAGAGAGAGAGAGAGAGAGAGAGAGAGAGAGAGAGAGAGAGAGTGAGAGAGAGAGAGAGAGAGAGAGAGAGAGAGAGAGAGAGAGAGAGAGAGGAGAGAGAGAGAGAGAGAGAGAGAGAGAGAGAGAGAGAGAGAGAGAGAGAGAGAGAGAGAGAGAGAGAGAGAGAGAGAGAGAGAGAGAGAGAGAGAGAGAGAGAGAGAGAGAGAGAGAGAGAGAGAGAGAGAGAGAGAGAGAGAGAGAGAGAATTGATGTAGAGCTGAGATTAGCATTGTGTGTTGGACAATGTCAGCCTAGTCAGGGAAGCCTGTGACCCTCCACTTCCCCCTGTCCCTCAGTAATGAAGAATCATTTCCTGACTGAACAAGTGTATGGTTGTATAGAACTGGTAAATTGTTATTTTAGATACATTTTTGAGAGTTTGTGCTCTGAAATAAAGTCTATATTTCATACAATATGTTTCCTTATAATCTTCAACTACTACTGTGTGTATGCTTATGCATGTTTGTTTGTTTGTTTGTGTGTGTACGTACCTACGTATGTGTTCCTCCATGCAGACCTAGCCCTGGAGAAGGCCATGTTCGGCTGTGTGCTGAAACCTCTGAGGCTGCTGCTAGACCAGACCCTCCTCTCCCTCCACAGACAGGACGGCTCCACCCAGCACCTGGTCTCTAGTCTCCTGGCCTGCCAAGAGGGGGCGATGGAGCGCCTCGGAGTGCTGGTGGGCGTGCCCGACACCCGCGGCGTGGAGAGGGTGAGGCAGAAGCTGGGCCTCATGCAGCGCACCCACTCACCCATAGACAAGGTGCTGCTGCTGCTGCAGGTCTGCAAGTCGGTCCAGAAGGCCATGGGGGCCCTCCAAGACGGTGGTGAGTGGGCCTTCACTTAGCCTAATCTGAAATGTAAAATAAAGTAACCACAGCCAGTGATTATCTATTATAAATATTAACATTGTAAGAACACCATTTATTTGCCTGTTATAATCTAAAAGCTGTTATCAACTGTCATAATCAATCAACTGTTATTAATCAATCAATCTGTTAAAGCTGTCTTGTGCCATCCTCTTCCTGCTCCCAGGACAGGAAGTGAGCTCGGAGGACTTCCTGCCAGCGCTGTCCTATGTGATAGTGATGTGTAACACGCCTCATATCTTACTGGAGGTGGAGTACATGATGGAGCTGCTGGAGCCCTCCTGGCTCACTGGGGAGGGTACGCACTACATCCTAACTACACCCCTTATAGCCTACACCCTAACTACACCCTATCTACACCCCTTATAGCCTACACCCCTTCCACCTTAATACAACAACACCCTTCCCAGCTAGCACATTTAGATGTTGTGGGAACGTATGTTTTTGTTTTCCCATTTGTTGTGGGAACAAAGCCATACGTTTCCTGACTGGTAAAATTGAAAGTGTTTTAAACGTTCTGAGATCAGAAGTGAACATTTAGCCTGTTATGGGAACATTTATTTTTAGGTTGCAGGAAGTTCTGAGAACGTTAAAGCTTACCGCATGCTTCCCAGTCGAAACAGTTCCAGCATATATTATGATGAAATTTGGTGCCATTTTTGTTTCCTGGGAGGTTTTATTAACACTCTGATAACTTCCTTAAAACATTCACTGAACGTTTCAATAAGACTTTTAATAACACTGCTAGCTTATTTTGGGTTAACTGTTTTGAACTCCAAGCACAGATAGGACACATGGAAATGCATTTTCTTAGGCATTAATCATGAAAACACATTCTTTTTGGACTGTTCCCCTTTTGTTCACTTTTGCTCCTCTATTGTTCCTTAAGCAAGGGGGAGGCCGATTTGCATCAGACCAACTCCTTGACTGCCCTACTTGTAGTTGTGTCTAAAAAACACTATTATGCTCAAAACATATTTTTTTGTGTGTACTTTACTGTATTTATACTTGGGATATTGCCTTTCAACAGTAAAAGTTCAAAAATCGCTGGAGGACGTCTTTAGGATCAGGTGTGGCCAATTAGTGGGAGCAGCCAACACACCTGAACATACTTAAGATGGAGGATAGAGTTTTGTTGATGCTGAGAGCGGAATGTACGTTTTTAAATAACATTCTTAGAATGTTCCTCTGAACGTTACTAAAATTTTCTTTTAGTTTCTATGGATGAAAAAAAAAAAGTTTTTGGAACAATTTGAGAACATGACTTTAAATAGAACCATGTAGGAAACGTTATGCTAATGTCTTGAAATTCCCACAGAATAACTTTGTTTCTTAACGTTCTTGGAACAATTTGAGAACATTCCCAATGTCAAACCAGTTGGAGAATGTTCCTAGAATTTTACCAAAATTGAAATTAAATGTATGTAAATGTAATTTTAACTTTTAGGAAAAGTTCTGTTAACCCTAATTCCTCCTGTAAGTTGCTCTGGATAAGAGCGTCTGCTAAATGACTCAAATGTGCTTGAGGCGTCGCTATAGACCCGGGTTCGTTCCCAGGCTGTGTCACAACCGGTCGTGACCGGGAGTCCCATAGGGCGGCGCACAATTGTCAGAGCGTCGTCCGGGTTAGGGGACGGTTTGGCCAGGGGGGGCTTTACTTGGCTCATCACGCTCTAGCAACTCCTTGTGGCGGGCCGGGCGCCTGCAGGCTGACTTCGGTCGTCAGTTGAACAGTGTTTACTCCGACACATTGGTGCGGCTGGCTTCCGGGTTAAGCGGGCGGATGTTAAGAAGCGCGGTTTGGCGGGTCATGTTTCGGAGGACGTATGACTCGACCTTCGCCTCTCCCGAGCCCGTTGGGGTGTTGCAGCGATGAGACAAGGTCGCAATTGGATATCACGAAATTGGGGTGAAAAAGGGGGTAAAAATGAAGAAGAATAAATAAATGTAAATGAAATACCAAGAAAATAACTATTTTTTTGTCAAGTTACTTAACCCTTTACACTCGTGGGAATTGGCCTATATGGATAGGGCTATATTGAAATGTTTCTTACAGAAGAAATATGATAAGCATATGCATAACCATGGTAGCAATTGAAAGGGAAAATTATTAGACCAAAGGTGAGTACACAACAGTTCACATGACACAAGACTGAATCCAAACATTACACTGTTGATTTTATGTGTATTTTACATTTACTGTACTTTTCGCTGCATTTGTTAACAACTAAATCTGAAAATACTGTGGATACATTCAGTAAAATGATAAGACTACTCCTGGAAAATGTGGGGTAGGCGCAACATAAGACAAAGAAATGACAAGGGTTTGAGTGAGAGGACTAACTGGTGTCTCCAAGTGGCCACACACCTCTCCAAAGTGTGCACAGTTCCTAAGCAATTGCAATGCACTTTTATGACTCAAAGAAGAGTCTTCAACTACAAGATGCTATTTTGAGCTCTCCAAGCTGTGCCACTGAGGAACTAGAGCAAGCATACTTGTAGTTGTTTTCTTTGGAACACAGCCCTGCATCCCCACCATCCCACAATTACTGTTGTTGTTTGTGCAATCCAAAAAATGGTCCATTATAAATCGCAATCTGGGTCAGCTGGGCATGATTTGAAAGCTTGTTCTATTGCCAACATGACTACCTAAGTTATCAAATATGATTTTACAGTGTTAGGCTGGGGTTACACAACGTTGTGTATCGGCAGCCTAAGGCTTTCACAAGGCCATTCAGAGAAACAGATCGTCATTTTGGTGCGCATAGAAAGGAGTCTTGCTGCAAATATTCTGCACAATAAACAAATATAGACTCATTCTGTTCAGAACAACCCAGGGTATGACGCCATGCCATCTTGTAACTACATCAAACATATTTATCATAAACATTGACACTGTATATGACATGAGTTTTATGATATGGAAATGTGAAGTGCACATTTGGACTCACGGGTGTGTGGCTTGCTTGTATGACATCAAAGTGGTATTTATTATAATCCTCAACGTCTCATCTTTCAAAATACATAGTCATCTTAATTTACAGCATTTCCCTCACTCAGACAACAAAACATTTGCTAAAGTTGCCCAGTTAGCGGGAGGGATGGAGACAACTTGTTGCGCGCGGAGCTTAAGGTCAGAACGTCTGTCAGTCAAAACCCATACAGAGCTCTGATGTCATGTATAGCATGTTACTGTACAGCCACTACGTTCCAGTTTAGGTGCTTATTAGTGCCCAAATCTGCCATTTTCAACCCGTATTTGGGTACGAGTGTAAAGGGCTACATGTGCTGAGAATGTTCCAAAGCCAAGCAACTATCCTGCACCATTACCAGAAAATTGTGGGAAGGTTGTATGCAAAATAACCATAGGACAACCACTCTCTCACCAAGCTCTAAGAAACATATGGTTCTCAGAACGTTATGTGCTAGCTGGGTTACCCTCTCTACCCCAAAGGAGAGGGCACCACTACACACTTCACCCTTTTCCTTTATATACTACCTCTAAAAGAACATTGCGGATAATGAAGACATAACTGTGGTCTTGACGAATATGTAGATACCATTCACAGTCACTGTATTGACATTTCGCTGTGCCCCCACCCACTCTTCCAGGTGGCTACTACCTGACCACTGTCTATGCCAGCCTCTGTCTGATCCAGAGCCCTGAAGCGAAGGGGGACCAGGTCCCCCCAGGAGGTCTGACCCGAGAGGCCCTGGACGGGCTGAGGGAGTGGGGCCGCAGACGCAGCCTGGAAGCCAAGAGCAACCATGAGAGACAACAGAACCAGGTGAAACACTAGCTCCTGGGTAAAGTTTCCCCTGGGTACAGATCTAGGATCAGCTTCCCATCTCCAGTCCTAACCTTAACCATTAGTGGGGAAACTGCCAAACTGACCCAAGATCAGTGTCTAGTGGCAGCTTCACCCTACTCCGAGACAGACCTGGATTCAAATAGCATTTGTTTTCTTTCATATACTTTAGCTGCGCTGGATTGAGATGCCAAAGAAATAGTCCCAAAAGAGCAAACCCTGCCCATCTAGTACTCCAGACAGACGCACCCTCCTCGTGCTTGTTATTCCCCAGAATCATGACCGCCATTCACCAGCTAACATAGTATGGTGGATAGCTGGTTAGTGACGTGGGGAATACTGACTCCCTTCAAATAGCAGCTCGCTAAAACACACTCCCCTTTGTCCTAGTATTTGATCCATCCCCAAATGATGACCATTCACTAGATTAAATGGTACAAACACTGTTTTTAGCTAGTCAGTCACGTGGGCTACTCACTCTCTTCAAATAGCAGCTAGCTAAAAAAAACACACGTACACACCACACACCCGCCAACAGATTTGCTGTACCGCCACTGAGGGAGATCAGTGAGCTAGCTAAGTGTTATGAGGAAGTGGGCGGTCAGATAGCATGAAATTTACTGAGCAGCAGCAACCCACTGAAGAGAGCAGAGCAAACACAATATGGACACGGACGGTGAAGAGCTCAGTGACTCTGTAAGTTGCTGCTTTTTAATGTTGTTTAAGGATGTGGTTATAGTAGTGGTTAATGGGAGAACTTGCTGTGTAATGTATTTGAGAGTGTTTATAAAGGGTGTTTGAGAATGGGTAGTGTGTGTAAGTGTGTGTATTATATGGAGGCATCTGGTACTGTTATGTAATACAGTGTATACCGAACGTTTAGACTGGTTATGTTATGGCACACTGTATTAACAGTTAGTATAGATGTATATATATTGTACTTTCATGTAGACTAGTTCTGTGTAAGTTATTGATTCATTTTGTTAGGATGTTAGGATGAAGGGACAGTGTGGTTTAATGGAGCTGTGTATATGTGTGTTTTAAAGTGTGTGTGTTTTAAAGTGTGTGTGTGTGTGTGTGTGTGTGTTTTAAAGTAGAAAAGTAAAAGTATAGAATTTGTTTGAATATTAAGGCAATACATGAAGACTGTTGGATACATAGTGAAGACTGGATTCATTGTAGGATATTTTGAGACTGGTTGGTATTGATTTATGTTGAGGAATGAGGATTTCTGGTGTATAGCCTACAGTATGTAACGCTGTGTAACTAACAGTAGCCTATTGAGGCTGTGTATACTACTAGCTCTCACAGTCTCACGTCAGAATTAGACCTTCATCCATGTTTCTCAAACGTCAAATTTCGAAGCTGTTCCAAACCTCAAATGTCGAAGTGTTTAAGGTTAAGTTTTGGCATTAACTCCAAATGTTTTACGTTAGGGTTAAAATTAGGCATTAATTCAGAATTCTTAAGGTTAGGCATTAACTCTGAACTTTCTATCGCTGGATTCGAACATGCAACCTTTGAAAATCAGAGGCAGATGCTTACGCCCATCCGCCATCCCTGTCCTCAACGAAACCTATTTGAAGGTAACAGTGTTCACTGTTGCCCCTAGTGGCCGGTTTCCACCTCATCTCACGATGTCTTCAGACATGGATGGACATCAAATACTGACTTGTATCAAGGGTGACCAGCCTAGTGTATATTATGTACTGTTTACAGTATTTAGTTAGTTTGGTTTAAATGAATGGAAGACAGTATATTATTTTGAAGCTTTCTAATCTTTGTGAGTCTTCTGAAGGCTATGTTATAAAGGCTGTTTATGTGAGTTAACAAGATGATACATTTTGTAACTCATTTTTTGTGTGTGTTTCTGTTTCTGTATGTGTGTTTGTTTCTCTCTGTGTGTTTCTCTGTGCAGAGGTGTGTTCGGGTACTGTTCCAGGACGGCGAGCGCAGCGCGGTGCGGACGCTGCAGTGGAGAGCCGGGGAAAGCAGCGAGGCCCTGGCCCAGCTCTGTGCCTCCACCTTCGGCGTCTCCGAGCCCCAGGACTACACCCTCTACTGGAGGTCCGGAGGGGAGATGAGGACCCTTCCCCCCCAGACACAGCCTCAGGACCTGGCCAGCCACAGTGAGGGAGGCCCCTCTCTCTCCTACCTTCGCACGGACCACGACTTCAGCAAGATGCGGCGCCTGACCAGAGGGGGAGCTGTGGACCTGGGGGAGTCCGTGTGTGAGGAGTGAAGGAGGGAGGAAGAGGAGGGGGAAGAGTTCTTCTCGGATCTCAGCGTTTTTCGATTGGTTGATTGATTAAAAAAGCTGTGTTGTGTCTTGGACGTGTTGTCATAACTACAGCTCTCACTAAAGACTAAGGGGCAAGTCTCAAATGGCACCCTATTCCATAGTGGAGGTTTAAAAGTAGTGCACTGCACTGTATGGGCTCTGGTACGAAATAGTGCACTACAGTGGCTTTAATGTATGTTGAAAGTAGTTCACTATATGGTTAATAGTGTGCCAAAAGTAGTGCACTACATGGAGAATAGGGTGTCACTTGAGACTGAGCCTTAGATAAAGGGCAGGTTGGTTGTCTATTATTCACATCACTTCTGTCAATCTGCTGCTCCTTCGTTGGAACCATAGAATTAGAATGAATTCTATAAATTATATTTCTATGTTCAGAACCCTGTTGTTGAGGGTTGGGTGGAGGGGGGTTGCTAAACCACTAGCTACAGGTATGTCCTTAGGAACTATTGCTACTGTAGTGTAAGAGCAACATAAATATTTTTTACAAGACCGAACCTCAATACCAAAGTTAAGAAAGTAAAGTCATACACATAGGAATGTGTGCAGCTCAGAGGACAATCTTTGCTTTAACGTAAGATGGACCTGGTTCTTTTGACTTATTTACGCAAACGCCATGAAGCCATTTTGGATTGTGAGTCTGAGGTACTGTTGATGTTGGCTCTGCCATCTCTAGTCACTTACTGTTGACAGGCTTGGGGGAAAACCATTTTTAACTTTACAAATAGAAAACCGGTTTGAGGACTTTTGTTGAATAGCACAATATTTCCTTGGTTTAAGATTTTTGCCAACTGAATGTCTCTTTATGATAAAAAGGGACACATTTGTCAAAATAATTGCTTTTTTCTGTTTTACTTTCTATTACTGTTTCTATTGAACTGCTATAATATTCCATGACAAAAGGAGCTTCTGAGAGAAAAGACAATCTACATGACAACGGCCAATAAAACTGGGACCATGTTATGCCTCATGGTGATTGGTTGAATGTAAACTCACCTAAGTGGCCATGGCGACGACCCCTGCTGCAGATCATCTTTGCCAACTGACTGTTCAACTTAATGTTAACACTTATGATCATGTATTATTACAATAATTAATTGTTAAAAAATGTGGAATAGTTATATTGAATATAAATCACTGGTTTATAAAAAGGAAAGTGAAATATTTACCTTTATGAAAGTTTTTACTGGAGGAGGGTTAATTTAAAGACGAACAAGGACACTTTTTATCTGAGGACTATTGCATGCAGTTTTAATTTAATGTAAAGATTTTGGTGGTTTCGTATGTGATGCATGTCTTGAATGTGTTGAAAAAGGCAACATTATGGCATTCACTATTTCATTGAATGTATAACACATTGCTGTATTTTGTCCAGTAATACAAAATCGCAATAAAATTGCATTATCTGTTCATAGTGCTATGACATGATGTATTCTTTGTTTATCAGTGTTTGCTGCCTAGAATATGTTACAGTATATTGCTAAGGGAATGTTACAAGTCACCACTGGGAGGCAGCAAATTACTATTATTTTACACTGAGTATACCAAACACCTTCCTAATATTGAGTTGCACCCCTCCCTCCCGGTACCTACTACCATACCCCGTTCAAAGGCACTTAAATATTTTGTCTTGCCCATTCACCCTCTGAATGGCACACATACACAATCCATGTCTCAAGGTTTAAAAATCCTTCTTTAACCTGTGTCCTCCCCTTCATCTACACTGATGGAAGTGGATTTAACAAGTGATCATCACTTACTTTTACATGACTTACAGTCTTGAGTGCATACATTTATTCTCCATACTGGTCCCCCATGGGAATCAAACCCACAACCCTTGCATTGCTAGCACCATGCTCTACCAACTGAGCCACACAGGACTATACCATTCACCTGGTCAGTCTA
Organism: Coregonus clupeaformis; assembly: GCF_020615455.1. Lineage (NCBI taxonomy): Eukaryota > Metazoa > Chordata > Actinopteri > Salmoniformes > Salmonidae > Coregonus > Coregonus clupeaformis. Next base: position 483,802 of record NW_025533534.1, on the reverse strand, counting down.
TGTCATGGAAAGAGCAGGTGTTCTTAATGTTTTGCATATTCAGTGTACGTTGTTTTGCTGTTCTTGAATTGGAATTTCAATTAATCTCCTGAATTTAAATGGAATTGACCCCAACCCTGCCCAGTACATCGAAGCACAACTGTCACAAAACCTTTGAATAATCATATTCTCTCCACTGTCCGAATGAACAAATGTGTATTTGTTTCCAAATGTGTTTACATAAATGATTTATGACAGAAAATAAGTGACACAAAACGTTATTTGAAGACACAAAGGTATTGTCAAATACAAATGGCTATACAGTCATCAAAAACAATGACATTCACTTTATTCAATTTGGCATTCAGGCTAACGTCAGTTGTATTTCTTTTTATATGCTTTTGAAACAATGACTACTTCAAAAACTTCAATTTGACACAGTGAGAATTCAAATGGTGAAAATATGAAACCTTACAATTGTATTGTACTGTATAATTGAGGTATTGTATGCAATATAATCTGTCAACTTGACAGTAACAAACAACTTGGAAGTTGACAGTGATGAATATGAAAATACTATTCTGTTCTCTTACAACAGACTTATAACAGATACTGATGAAACATACAGACAGGCAATGCCTGGTCCCTAAGCATCCAGGAAGGCATGTAACATCCCATCATATTCTCTTCATTTTCTATTCAGTCTAGCTGACTACTTCTACCTCAAGGTGAAAAATCTGTTTGTGCCCTTGAGCAAGGCACTTAACCCTAATTTGCTCCAGGGGCGCCGTACTACTAAGGCTGACCCTGTAAAACAACACATTTCACTGCACCTATCCAGTGTATGTTACAATTTTTTTTAAAGAGTTTGTTTTTGGGGGGGGCCCAGTTTATCCAGGGTCGTATTCATTAGAACACACTGTAGCATAACAAAAATTAGCATTTCTTATCGGACAAGTTCGGATAGTACCAACCGGTTTCAGTCTGTTTTCTTCCGTTTTGTGCCTACACTCAAAAAAATGCTGGGTTGTTTTGTTGACCCATCTGCTGGGTTGCAGCCGTTGGGTCACTTAGTTGGGTTGTTTAAACTGCTGGGTTATTGGTGCTGGGTTATTTAGATATGCCCCAGCCAGTCAGATCGGAAGACTGGCGGCATACAGTGGGGAAAAAAAGTATTTAGTCAGCCACCAATTGTGCAAGTTCTCCCACTTAAAAAGATGAGAGAGGCCTGTAATTTTCATCATAGGTACACGCCAACTATGACAGACAAAATGAGAAAAGAAAATCCAGAAAATCACATTGTAGGATTTTTTATGAATTTATTTGCAAATTATGGTGGAAAATAAGTATTTGGTCAATAACAAAAGTTTCTCAATACTTTGTTATATACCCTTTGTTGGCAATGACACAGGTCAAACGTTTTCTGTAAGTCTTCACAAGGTTTTCACACACTGTTGCTGGTATTTTGGCCCATTCCTCCATGCAGATCTCCTCTAGAGCAGTGATGTTTTGGGGCTGTCGCTGGGCAACACGGACTTTCAACTCCCTCCAAAGATTTTCTATGGGGTTGAGATCTGGAGACTGGCTAGGCCACTCCAGGACCTTGAAATGCTTCTTACGAAGCCACTCCTTCGTTGCCCGGGCGGTGTGTTTGGGATCATTGTCATGCTGAAAGACCCAGCCACATTTCATCTTCAATGACCTTGCTGAAGGAGGTTTTCACTCAAAATCTCACGATACATGGCCCCATTCATTCTTTCCTTAACACGGATCAGTCGTCCTGGTCCCTTTGCAGAAAAACAGCCCCAAAGCATGATGTTTCCACCCCCATGCTTCACAGTAGGTATGGTGTTCTTTGGATGCAACTCAGCATTCTTTGTCCTCCAAACACGACAAGTTGAGTTTTTACCAAAAAGTTATATTTTGGTTTCATCTGACCATATGACATTCTCCCAATCCTCTTCTGGATCATCCAAATGCACTCTAGCAAACTTCAGACGGGCCTGGACATGTACTGGCACTGCAGGATTTGAGTCCCTGGCGGCGTAGTGTGTTACTGATGGTAGGCTTTGTTACTTTGGTCCCAGCTCTCTACATGTCATTCACTAGGTCCCCCCGTGTGGTTCTGGGATTTTTGCTCACCGTTCTTGTGATCATTTTGACCCCACGGGGTGAGATCTTGCATGGAGCCCCAGATCGAGGGAGATTATCAGTGGTCTTGTATGTCTTCCATTTCCTAATAATTGCTCCCACAGTTGATTTCTTCAAACCAAGCTGCTTACCTATTGCAGATTCAGTCTTCCCAGCCTGATGCAGGTCTACAATTTTGTTTCTGGTGTCCTTTGACAGCTCTTTGGTCTTGGCCATAGTGGAGTTTGGAGTGTGACTGTTTGAGGTTGTGGACAGGTGTCTTTTATACTGATAACAAGTTCAAACAGGTGCCATTAATACAGGTAACGAGTGGAGGACAGAGGAGCCTCTTAAAGAAGAAGTTACAGGTCTGTGAGGCGCCAGAAATCTTGCTTGTTTGTAGGTGACCAAATACTTATTTTTCACCATAATTTGCAAATAAATTCATTAAAAATCCTACAATGTGATTTTCTGGATTTTTTTTTCTAATTTTGTCTGTCATAGTTGACGTGTACCTATGATGAAAATTACAGGCCTCTCTCATCTTTTTAAGTGGGAGAACTTGCACAATTGGTGGCTGACTAAATACTTTTTTTCCCCACTGTAGTTTAGTAGGTGGCATTCAGATAGTTATTTTTAGCCACCCCTGAGAGTATATGTAATTCCTGTTAATCTGTTCTGTTGCATTTTTGTATCTTCAATGACACTTACAGAAGTTGATTAACTTAAGTTGGATTGATTATTTAAAGTTTGAATTGTTTCTTATTTTGAAGTTGAACAACATTTTAACATGTCATGAATTTTGGAATAACCAAATACAGTGACTTACAGAAGTGTATGAGTTCCCTAAAAGCTTATGTAAATCCAATTATTGGGATACAATAAGGTGGTATACATTTATAATATGTAATAAATCATCTTAATATTATAGAAGAATGTGTAAAAAATTATAATAATGCATTTGCAGTATGTAAACTTAACATCCTGTAATGAACAGTAATGACATTTACTCTCATGGGTGGCCAATAAGAGCTAGCTGAAAGACACGCCCCTAATAAGTCATGCCTCCTGAAAATAACATAAGGATTATATTCAAAAAGACCCAGCTGCTAGGTCAACCCAGCATGAGAGTAAAAAATACCCAAATGATGGTTAAATTAACACGTTTGGGTAATCCCAACAACCCAACTTGTTGGTTTATTCACGCAACCCAACTGACTGGGTCAAAATAACCCAACGTGTTCTGTCCACTATTTAACCGATGCTGAGTTACCAAATAACCCAAATTGGGTTGTTTTTACCCCATCATTTTGTATTTCTTTTTCTTTTACCCCTTTTTCTCCCCAATTGGTAGTTACAGTCTTGTCCCATCGCTGCAACTCCCCTACGGACTCGGGAGAGGCGAAGGTCGAGAGCCACGCGTCCTCCGAAACACTCTGCTCGCTTAACCCGGAAGCCAGCCGCACCAATGTATCAGAGGAAACACCGTCCAGCTGGCGACCAAAGTCAGCTTGCAGGTGCCCGGCCCACCACAAGGAGTCACTAGAGCGCGATGGGACAAGGAAATCCCGGCCGGCGAAACCCTCCCCTAACCTGGACAACGCTGGGCCAATTGTGCGCCGCCTCATGGGTCTCCCAGTCACTGCCGGCTGTGACACAGCCTGGGATCAAATCCAGGTCTGTAGTGACCCCTTAGATCGCTGCGCCACTCGGGAGTCCTAGCCCATCATTTTTTAGAGTTTAGTGAATACGACCCAGGACTCCCAGACTTCTATCTATTGCTGCGCCCCAGATTGTCCAGCACCCCCAGACTTTATCTCTGTGTGTGTGTGTGTGTGCGCATGTGTGATCCTAGCTAACCACCTCTATTTCACCTCTACCTCACACCACACCCCAGTTTGTCCAGAACTCTCAGGCCTTTCTCCAGGTAGTCAGCCCGGCTCAGCCAGAAGGACTCCTTGTCCTTCATGATGTTGGCCAGCACCGCTCCACCCATGAACACCATGTGTTTACGGCTTGGGGGGTCCTCAATGCGGATCTTAAACTTCTGCAGAGAGGGAGGGAAGGGGGAGTGGGTAGAGAAATATATGGTAAACTAAGATAAAGGAACACATAATACCATTTCTGTCATTACACAGGTTTACTTATTGTAGTGTGTGTGTGTGTGTCCGTGTCCATACATGTGTGTGCATGTGCGTGCATGTGTGCGTTTCCCCGCGTGTGTGTGTGTGTGTGTGTCTGTGTGCTTCCACGGATGTGTGTGTGCTTACAGAGAGTTTCTCAGTGTCCCCCTGCAGCACCTTCTCCAGGTACAGCTGTTTGATCTCTCTCTCCAGTCTGGAGGGAAGGCCGGGGTACATGGTGGTGCCTCCTGACAGAACAATGTGCTTGTACAAGTCAGACCTTCAGGAGGGAGAAACAATATGGAATCAGACATAAAGTATGTGTGTATGCATACAGTTATAATTTACATTTAATAGGTCAACCATAGGTTTATAATACCATGGCTTCATATATTTAGTACAGCTATCAAACAAAATAGCTTGGGTTCGTACACACCTATGTAATGTGTCTAATTATGTGTAATATCCACATATATAGAACAATTATGTAACAACTCTTGCACATATCTCTAACTCTAGCATGGGCCTACAGTGTAGCCTCCTCCACTTGTATGGCATTAAAACAAACAATAGAAATGTTAGCTACAGCACCACACAGTGCAGGACGAGGCTACAGTAGTTGTTAAACCATGTGGAGACCAGCAGCAGGGTGGTGTATCTCTGACCTGAGATCTATGTCAGCAGCCTGGATGGTGTTGAACAGCAGTTCAGCCACGCCTGCTCCCTCTACGTTGATGAGGTGGGGCTGGAAGAGGGCCTCTGGGGCTCCGAACCGCTCCCCTCCCACCATCACCTGACGACCGTCAGGTAGCTGTAGCAGAGAGAGGGTTAGTAAATAATGTGGTTCTCTGTAGCTCAGTTGGTAGAGCATGGCTTTGCAATGTCAGGATATTGGGTTCAATTCCCAGGACCACCCATACTTTAAAAAAAAAATGTGCATGACTGTAAGTCGCTTTGGATAAAGTGTCTATTAAATGGTATATTATTATATTACTTACTTTTCTGATGTATTTCATTTTATGTCATGATTGGTATACAGTGTAGCTATAGTAGCTATAGGCTAAACATTTATATCTGTTACCCTGGGTGTCAGACTGTTGTAGAGTTTTGCAACATTGCTATGAACACAGAAACAGATTGCCTTTCCAGGCTAAGAGACCATACATAAATAATAGGGCTGTCAAATGATTAAAAATTTTAATCAAATTAATCAGAATTTTCAGTGGATTAATCATGATTAATCACTATTTGCAATTACACCTGAATCCTAACCATTTTTTTTCTGAAATGCATACCAAAAGATAAATAACAGGACACAGATACATAATTTTCATATTATGTCTGTTTATTAACACAGCCAAATAATGGTGTTTTAAATCAAGCTGAAACATACTACACACCATAATATTTGTCTTTGGCTGTGGCTCTTGACGGTGGCTTATAGAATGAGTCTTGAGACGCCACTTGCAAAACATCAAGGAAACCTGAGTCTTCTACAATGCTAATGGGTCTACAATCCTTTGCAATCCATTTTGCTATTGTGTTGGTCAAATTATCTGAGGTTGATTTTGTTAATTGCCTGCAAACATTCAGCGTGGTCTGGCGCAAACCACTTGCTGAATCTGACGGCCCAGCAAACGCATGTTTGGCGTTGACATGGTACTTCAAGCTTGAACAGCTCCGGTGAAATTGAAACTCCTTCTTACAAATCTTGCAAATAACCTTGTACTTGTTAACTGTACCATCATCATTCTTTTTATATTTGAATCCGTCAATAGGCCCACTTTGCTCACCTTGCTCCATCTCGCCTCTAGCTCCCAACCACTTTCCTGACCTGAATAATTTGTCACACTGCGCATGCGTGAAATGCGTTAAAAAAATTGACGTAATTAACAGCAAACAACTAATTAACGTCGTTAACGCGCTATTTTTGACAGCCCTAATAAATAATAATGAACATTCTCTCTGATTGACATGAGAGGAGAGGCGAGGCGTTATCTACAGTACCATGTATGACTCCACCAGCACGGTGGTCTCTGTAGCCAGTCTCTGCTCCTGCTCGATGTTGTATCCCACGTAGCACAGCTTCTCCTTCAGCATGCGGACCGTCTCAAAGTCAGCCGAGTGGTTGAAGGCATAGCCACGCAGCAACAGCAACTGAGAGGGATCAGAGGTGATGTAGATGAACATAAATATATAAACAGTTCTTCTAGGACCATACATAACGAAAAACTAATTCAACTGTCAATTTTAAAGAATTTTGCATTGATTATGATTGACACAAGGGACAGAAAAGCATCGTTTTCTTCATAAGGTGACAGGATGATAATATACGTTGTAACACACCTTGATGAGGTAGCGCGTGATGTCACGTCCTGCGATGTCCAGCCTGCGTGTGAGGTGGGGTAGAGAGTAGCCCTCATACACAGGACATATATGGGTCACCCCGTCCCCCGAATCCACAACCACGCCTGTCAACAAACCTAGACAGGACAGGGCAGGACACACAGGGTCACATAACAGACAGTATGAAAGTGACTGTGGGTTTGAACCAGCGCCCTACAAGACTGTGTTAGCCCGCCGAGCTAAAGTCTAGGCATTTATACTACAGTATATCATTATATAATATAGGGAGAGCCATGTCTTTGGGTCTAGTCTCCCCTTACCCTGGGCATAGAGTGTGAGCACGGCCTGGATGGCGACGTAGATGCCGTGGAACTGGTAGGTCTCAAACATGACCTCAGCGATCTTCTCACGGTTCTTAGTGGGGTTCATGGGCGGTTCCGTCAGCAGCACCTTGAATCAAATGTAACTTCATTGATCCCCAACATTACAACATATACAGAAGGCAGGGAAATGTAAAAAGTGTTTTCTAAACTAACCATTTTCATAATAGTCTACTAAAACTTCAGACGTTTAAGAGACTAAATGGATTTCATACCCATGTCTCTCTTGCAAAAATTTGATTTTATCTCAATCACAGTAACCTGTATAAAAAAAGGTTATTAAAGGAAAATTAAAAATTAAATAATAGTGACCTTGCAGTCTGGGGGACTGATGTCGAGGCGCTCGGGGCCAAAGGTGTGGTCCCACAGATGGAGCATGTCTTCCCAGGAGCGCACCATGCCGTTGTCCATGGGGTAGGACACCTCTAGCATGGAGCGACACTCACTGGCCTCATCACCCACCATCAGGTCCTAGAGGTTAGGGGTTAGAGGTTGGAGGCCAGGGTTGGGGGTCAAAAAGGGAGTTGGTTTGGATGCATTTGATCATTCAGAAGTATGTATACAGAGTACAGACGTGGCAATTTTAAGATATTAGGCTACCTCTCAAATATGACCTCACCTTAATCTCGATGTTTCCGACTTTGGTGTTTGACCGGATGATGGGCCGACCCACCAAGGCAGGGAAGATATGCTCTGGGAAGTTGGAGCCAGCAAAGCCACACTTGACAAACTGCATGGGAACCAATATGAAAGAAACATGATGGTATTGCATACTTTCAACAGTCTTTCAATAGTATTTCAATAGTCTTTCAATACACTTTTAATACACTTTCAATAGTATTCCAATACACTTTCAATACATGTTCAATACACTTTCAATAGTCCTCAATATGAGGGGTGAGGGACAGTTCAGGCTCCTGAAAAAGTCATTGTTTTTGTGCATTGAGTGGAAACCAACATTTAACCACAGAGAATGTCACTTCTCTTGTGCTAAACTTCTGCAAAATATTTTAAGTTCAACGTTAATAGCAGATGTGTCAAATTTTATCAAGTCAGCAACAACACTGTAAAATGCATTATGAAATAGTAAATTATACATTTTATTGGGCCAATTCTGTCTATTTACCTGTGTGCTTACAACACCATTTATTGAAAAGTCCTAACTTGTCTATGTAGCCAATACACATTCCATAGCCTGAAGGTGTACAATACATTCCAAGCACCAGCCACAAGTTGAGGCAGGGCACGCTAGCCTACAGTCATCAGTTAACATGTTGCTCATGAGTCTAGTGTGCTTTTGCGGGACAGTAGCCATTGATATGGTGCAAGTGAACTCAGGAGGAATGGGGAATAGAGAATTATCTCAATTATTTGGTTGTGTTCCTTCCTTGTTCCCGTCCAATAACAGTTCACTCCACGCCATCACCACCATGTATGGCAGTGTGTGTGGATAAGAGAAGGAGTCTGCTACAAGTCCAGACAGATGTGCACTCAAATTAGACCCACACCCCTACCTAGTGCGCAAAGAGAGCAGCCTGCTTCATAGGCTTCTACGACATCATACTGTTTTGTGTGACAGACACTGTGTTATCTCCTTTACGAATAAAATGTTGCAGCTTTGTAGCAGGGTGCTTAGAAAGAAACGTAATCTGTGCTGTTGTTATCAACACAAATACAAGTGATTAAGATATAGTCTATTACTTCTTGCAGGTTGTTAAATTCCAATGCATATTCCTACTCTCATAATTAATTCCCAAATCCTAAATAAACAGTCAGTATTATCATTTTTTAACTCGGTGGTTAGTGATTTTTTTAGTGAAGTCATTAAAATAACGTTAATCGACACTCACTCACCCCTGTGCCATTGTCACAGACAACAACTTTTCTACCCTCGCTGTCCATGGTCCACTGATGCTGCTGGAGAGGAGAGGATCTCTATCTGTTCTCTCCAGTCGGGGCTCTCAGGTGGGCTAATCCAATTAAGCAACACGTTTTAATTGCTTTCAAAACATGCGGAAAATATTAATGCAAAATGCATATAGGAGCTACAGCAGCTGTATTCCTCTTCCTTCAGTAATTAGAAATGTGGGCGGGGTCAAAATAACAGGGGGAAGGGGGTGACGCCGACTGGGCGTACGGGAAGGCTATGTGTCCAAATGTCTACACTGTAGAGTCAGTCGGTTGTGTCAAAACAGCTCTTATTAGTTAAATCGGTGGTGATAAAACAAACTCTTATTAGTTCAATTATACATTGTCTGATTCACACTTCACTTTCTTTCTTCAATGAAAAAGTCAGAGAATTATGCAGTTTGAGGTAAGCCTTTAGAAACCAGCACATATTTAGCATTTAGTATTTTATTAGGATCCCCATTAGCAGCAGCAGCTACTCTTCCTTGGGTCCAACCAAGGTTATAACAATTCATCATAATAAAACAATACATCATACAAGATAGTGTGCATTATGCAAATAGATATTGCTCTAATATTACACATTTACAATATAAAATGTACAACATTACAATGTGTGGGTGATTGTAGAGTGTGTGTGTGTGTGTGTGTGTGTGTGTGTGTGTGTGTGTGTGTGTGTGTGTGTGTGTGTGTGTGTGTGTGTGTGTGTGTGTGTGTGTGTGTGTGTGTGTGTGTGTGTGTGTGTGTGTGTGTGTGTGTGTGTGTGTGTGTGTGTGTGTGTGTGTGTGTGTGTGTGTGTGTGTGTTTTGTGTGCGTGTGTCTTCACAGTCCATGTTGTTCCGTGAGGTGTCTTTTTTTTATAAATCAGATTTTACTGCTCGCTTTAGTTACTTGATGTGGAAGCGAGTTCCATGTAGTCATGGCTCTATATAGTACTGTGCGTCTCCTAGCCTCTGTTCTGGACTTGGGGACTGTGAAGAAGTCTTGTGGGGTATGTATGAGCTGTGTGCTAGTCGTTTGAACAAACAGCTCGGTGCTTACAACATGTCAATACCTCTCACAAAGGCATGTAGTGATGAAGTCAATCTCTCCTCTACAGTACTTTGAGCCAGGAGAGATTGACATGCATGTTCTTGATATTAGCCCTCTGTGTACATTTAAGGGCCAGCTGTGCTGCTCTGTTCTAGGCCAACTGTAATTTGTGTGGGTTAGGGTTATGTCCTTCTTTGCAGCATTTGACCATAGAACTGGGCAGTAGTCCAGGTGTGATAAAACTAGGACTTGATTGGTTGATTGTGATGTCAAGAAAGCAGAGTAGTGCTTTATCAGGGACAGACCTCTCCCCATCTTGGTAACCGTTGCATCAATATGTTTTGACCATGTCAGTCTACAATCTAGAGTTACACCAAGCAGTTTAGTCTCCTCAATTGCCACATTATTCATTATAAGATTTAGATGAGGTTTAGGGTTTAGCGAATGATTTGTCAGAAAATACAATGCTTTTACATATGAGCCCCCTCCTATACAAACAAATAATATGCTTCCATCCTCTTTCACCATATCCAACGTTCACGCCTTTTCACCTGAAACACTTGTGGACCCGTTGTTCACAGACTTAAACAGGTTTGGATAAAAATAGTTTAATTTATTCCAAATGCATACATCAGACACATTTTTACAAAATACTTATTTTTCTATGAATGAATCCCATGACGATGTATTGTACGGTGATATGTATATGGGTAGGCCTATATAAAGACGACACTGTCATGTTAAACAGGTCATTCAGTTCTCAAACGTTTATAGGCACATCAATGAGTTAAGACCAAGTTGTGCTTCACTTTATCTCCCTTACTTATCAGTCTTGCTTTCATTTCCTTTTTATTCCATTTCCTTTGTTTTACTCGGACAGGCAATTCATGTAAGGACATCTCTAGTGAGAGCTGCGCAGAGGATTCCACACTGAATGATGCCTCATACAACAGTCTAAAAGGATATAACAGGTTTGAATTGGGTAATATTATAATGGAGATGTTTTGGATACACATCAGCATTGTTATACAGTAGTTACATTGTCATAATACAGGAAAACATTTAAACCATCTATATGAAATGTATAGTGATGTGTGATGTCTTTTCCATGCATTACAAGATTGTCTCGAGTCAATTTTTTAGGTTGTTTAGGGACGGTTATGGTCTGCAACGGTGCCTAATGTTAGCCAAACTAGAAGATTGTGGCTGTGATGCCCATATAGTTCATTTTTAAGGCAGTGACGTGTATGAAGAGAAATGTAGACCTGTCTAATCCAATCAAGCAGTTCTGTGTCCACCAACGACTGATCATGTAGGAAACCAACAGCCTACAGAAGGCCGTGGTCATTGTAAAGGGCTAATTAAGAAATGGGATTAAAGCTAGCACTCAATGATAGACTACTCAAAAATAGACCTCCTATGAGTTGAAACCATTAAGTATCAAAACGTATAACATTCTAATTCAAGCTTAGTAATTACTCTACGACTCTGTAGGTTTATATTATATCTATAAATAACGTGCCTGAGAATAGTTATTGCTTTTATAGAATATGTTATCGCTGCTGACTGACTGACTTTTTTCTACCCACGTTCCAGTCCAAATATACAGGACAGAGAATTGTAGTGGGTCTTTCTAGCAGTCAGCCGCTCAGTCATACGGTACTTAGTAACAGTGTACCTTACAGTCATGTGCGATGGTGCATTTTAAGTGCATGTGTTTGTAGATGGTCCAATCCCCAACCCCCCACCCCTCCCTATTCATCCACTAGCAACCACGTCAAGTGTCCATATCAAGTCTCTCATAGAGAACATCCTGTCCAAGTGTCCAATCCCAAGCTACAGACAGAGTAGTTCTACAGTGTCTATTGTCTCTATATATCTGTGGGGTCGGGCCTCCTGGCTGAGCACTGATCACAGCCTCTCTCTTCAGGATTTAACCAATGAGAGCCTCTCTCCTGCTGTGGTCAGCGACCCGACCCTCAGGATTCAAACTCGCTGTCGCTGCTGATGGAGTTGTCTGGGGTGGAGGTGCCAGTGCCCCGGTGGTCGGTGCTCATGCTGCAGTCACTGGCCTCTGGGCTGCCCGGGTGACGGGGGGAGGCGGCCAGCAGACGGGGGTGGTGGGCGTGATGCTCCTGGACAGAACCCTCAGGGGAGCTTCCAGAAGGCAGGTGGGTGGGGTCCTGCTGCAGTCTGAGAGAAGAGAGAAGAAAGAGAGAGGAGTTTGTTTTAGTTTTTAGAGATACATGGTTGGTTTAAGTGGTACCTAACTGGTACTCTCTCTCAATGAGAGCATTCAGCCTGGTCTCATAGGCTAGACGTAACATAGTAAACATAAATCCAGGACACTAAGAATAATATGTTATGTTACGTTTGGTATGGTTACATAAGACAGAAGGTTACTTAAGGCAAAAACAAAAGTAGGGTGGTTGGTCTAGCGTATAACGCGAACATCTAGCAACCCAAAAGTTGCGTGTTCCAATATCATCACGGATAACTTTAGCATTTTAGTAATTAACAACTATTCAACGACTTACTACTTTTTAGCTACTTTGCAACTACTTAGCATGTAACTAACCCTTCCCCTAACCCTAATGTTAACCCTTTAACCTAACTCCTAACCCTAACCTTAACCACCTAGCTAATGTTAGCCACAACAAATTGGAATTTGTAACATATCATACGTTTGGCAAATTCAAAGGTTTCGGCTGAGTAGCCTTCCTGTCTTGTCTTAACGTACATGTTCTTTGCTGATGCGGCCCTGTCTCTCTGGCGTCGGTTCTTGAACCAGTTGCCGACCTGTGTGGGCGTGAGTCCCGTGGCCTGGGCCAGGTGCCGTTTCCTGGACGGGTTTGGGTAGGGGTCCTGGAGGTACCACTCTCTGAGCAGGCTGCGAGTTCTCTCCTGTGAGACATAAAGCGTACAATAATGGTCACTTCCCTGCTTCATGTAACCAACAGTGTTCCTAATAACTATATCAATCAGTTCCCTGCTTCACGTAACCAACAGTGTTCCTAATAACTATATTTACATTTACATTTACATCATTTAGCAGACACTCTTATCAGTTCCCTGCTTCATGTAACCAACAGTGTTCCTAATAACTAATTTTTATCTTTCACAATGGGATATGACATATACAGTATGTTGGTGTAATATCTTTACTGGGCTACTCCATTGATATCGGTTAGAGAAGATCTCCTAGAGACCTAAGACATTACAACCAAATAATCATATAATTGGATGAAATTATAGGATTTAAGGGATAATAATTATAATCCACATTATCAACATAAATATGTTATACTGCCAATTGGCTCAGGATGAAAAGCTTAGTACTGATGTAACCTGGGGAGTGGGGATATCCACTAAGCTCCCCTGACCTATATGTTATCTATAGCAACAGTCAGTGCTCAGCCTCTGCCCTTTCACCTAATGCTCAGGCACTAGCCCTTCAATCTTATAGACAACAATCTGGGCCAGAGAGTGACACACAGGCTTATGTTGTTTTACATCCATGGACCGTCTGTGGAAATGTGACATGCTTAAAGTGTGTATCTGTCCAGGGTTAAGTCTAGGGCTACTCAGTCGGTCATGAATCTTTATGCTGTATGAAGCTATACTGTATGTTCTGAAATACCTATTCCCTGCCCTGATGCAAGTGCTTTCATATGCATTTAATTGGGTTTAGTTGGTTGAAGTGCTGTCTTCTCCCCTATCATTACCTGGGATTTTCCCTATGGGCGCTGGCCAAAAGTAGTGCACTATATAAGGAATAGGGTGCCATTTTGGGACATAGCCTAGGTGATTGCTCACTGCTGTGTGGGATGGAAACCCCAGAGTAAAATGTATCTCAGCTTATACTGCCGCAGGTGGTCTCTGACACACAAGGCTTAAGCAGACTGACTCTCTCCATGGCTGCGTCCCAAATGGAACCCTATTGACCATGGTCCATAGAGTTTGGATAAAAAGCAGTGCACTATATAGGGAATAGGGTGCCATTTGGTATACAACCCATGAACTATAGCCCTAGCCTATGGCAGCAAAGTCCCCGTTTAACAGGCTCGTATGGTGCTCTTTAACCCCAGGATTACTGCCTGCAGGTTGAAGTAGCCTGAAATCCAGACCTGTTTTGTGCTAACATTCCACTCCTTGTACTCTGTGTCATATGAGAAGTGGATTGTTAGCACAAACAGACTGGTACCCAGGCTAAGGTTGAAGAGCAGAGGCATGTCTTCTCACCTATGTCCTTTACATGTTGAGATTTAGATCCAAATAAAAAGTTTGAGAATACTTTTAAACGAAATACATATTTATTGTGTAGCCTATTCTGTCTTTTGAGTTGTAGCCTAAGAGTCATACCGGTTGATGAAAGTCACATTCGTTTTGTGATTCCACACAAAGACGCTGATGCATATTGATCAGTGGCAGAGCCAGAGATGGTTGAGCAATGAGATTGTATAGACAGTCATTTATTGCTAACCAACACTGTAAAAAGTCATTAGTTCTGCTAACTCAATTTTGGGGTGGAAACCCATTGCCTAGAACCATTCAAGTAATCCAACTCAAAGTATTGCAGTGTTCAATACTCAAAGTAATAAAGTGATATTACCACCCATATCGTTATTTTTTAAAGTTGTAAATACTTCTGTGTTTTATGAACTTTTTGACACTAAATTGCATTATGTATTCTGAATTATAACAATTGAAGTTACTTGAACGTGAATATTTTTTGTTCTGAACATAAAAATATAGGGTCCCTTCTACTTAAAATATTAACCTTCCTTACTATTTTTTTTCAAGTGTAATTAGTTCTGATTAGTAATTTCCAGTGGTTGTGTCTTAATGTTTAATATTGTTTTATGTATGTGATGATTTTGTCATTTTAACCCGCATTAGCAGGCATTGTTGATCACAGTGCTCATTCCTCTAGCAGTAACTGGAGGAAGAGCTGTCAGCATTACAGGATGCTGCATTAGCCTCTGTCATTCAGAGTGGTGCACATGACCTTGTTGATGATGGAAATGGCTTCTCTCATTATCAAACATCAATTTGCCTGACTGTTTTGATATCCGTTCATCATGATCAATTACACCTCGTGGCACAACAAAATGCGTAATACTATTTTAGAAAAAATATATACTTTTCTTTCTTCAAACATGCATACAACATTGTGTAAAAGTCCAAAATATTTCAATTACCCACAATCCTCTAAAAACAGAGTCATGTGGCACTATTAAGTATTCATAACTTGCAAAAACATAATAATTCTATATCAGCACAACACAGATAAATGAAGTGTTTTTTACTCAAATATCAATGTCTGACTACTACGTTATTATTTTAAGTAAAGACATAAAATATAATAGAATCAAGTAAGAACAACTTATTTAATAAATGTTAGATTGAATTTAAAATATGAAATAATCATAACTTGTAAAAACTAAATAACTTTAGATTAGCAGAGCACAAATAAATAAAGTTATATTTACTCAATAACCTAATATTTGTTAACAGTACTCAAAAACATCAAGTGATAAGAGATCTTATTGACATATGAGTTAGTGCCACTTTTATGATTTGAGTTCTACTGACCTGTTGGAGATGTTTGAGTAGCACTACTCAATTTATTTAATGAGTTAGGCAGTTACTTTTTACAGTGTGTCACTCAGTAATGTGCGGACATATTACTAACAGACAAGGTCCGTCTTAACACTTGTGAAAAACGTGTGTTTGCCATCAAACTCAAAGCAGTGAATGGTGAAAGCACCATAGAATTACATATTAGAACACAATTTAATAGGATCTTTGTGGGAAACTTAATTTCACAAATTCGTTTCTATATAGAATTAGCCTAGGTGATGTATAATCTCTCGTAAACAGACTACCTAAAGATAACAGCTGACCAAATTACGCGAGATTTTTGTTCTGGGTTAACGAGATTAAGTGATTTACTATTTCTAACCTTGCAGACCTTATAGTCTGCGTTAAGCGCAATCAGGGCTGGAGAAAAAGCGATATCCCTGGTCCATGTCATTAGGACTTGATATGCAAAGGTAACATAATGGGACCTTCAGAATTAATTTCAAATGTTTCAGTGTAAGAATGTAAAACATATTTTACAAATTAGCATGCAGTGAGTCAGCCCAGTATATCCAAATATTTAAATTCATGGTTACAGATATGAGTTCAATATAAGTAGCTACAGATATAAGTTATTCTGTAATATATAGCCAGGTGGTGCGTCAAATGGGTCTTGGAAAGGTGCGTCATCATAGTTATGGAAGGTAAAGTGCGTAATTAGTGCGTAAAATGTAGCCTATCAATAACGAAGATGCCTAACTACTATTGGTACGAAATAATATTACTTACAGCTTGGTGTCTCACCTTAAAGCAGTGCGTCTTCTGCTCGCCATCCCAGATCGTGCGAGGCAGGGGGAACTTCTTGCGGATGCGGTACTTCTCCACGGGTCCCAGGGCACGGCCCCGGAGCCGCTCCGCCTCGCGGTAATGCGCGTCCAGCCACAGATCTTGGAGCTTGGCGTGAGACTCGCGCGTAAAGCGGTGGCTCTGGAGGATCTGGTAAAGCGCCTCGAAGTTTCCTCCGTGGAAGGCAACGAGCGCCCTGGCGCGCATCACTGACTCGTGGCGGTTGAGTGCCTCCCCGGCGGTGCCAGGGACAGCGGCAGGCAGAGACCATAAGAACCGCCCAAGGCGCTCAATGTCGCCGGTCTCCTCGAGGTTCTCGCACACCCGAGCCACTTGCTCCGGGGTGAACATAGGCAGAGGGAACATATTTTGTTCTTCTCAGACTTCTCAGACTGTTAACAAACAAAATAGTCTAAATTTGCTAAATGAACATGGCCAATGGTCATATCATTTCAGCTACCGGGTGCGCGTTCAAATAAAGAGACTGGAGCCGGTGATTAAGCAAAACGCGCATGAAGTGTATTTTTACGCACTACGGTCACAGTGCGCCTACAGAGTGATGTGAAAGTTCAATTGAATCAAATATAGACCTAGTTTTGCAGTGGGAAAAGCCCCCAAACAAAATCTGATTGGTAGCGAGTTCTTTATGTAAGTTGTTTCTCCTCTCTTTTCCCGGTATTGGCGAGCTATACTGTATGTGACAAGATTCGTGGCGGGGTCATGCGCTTCCAGGAGTTCAGGCCGTTGTAGGAGGATAAAGAAGGAACGCCAGGAGTCAACCTGTATTTATAGCTGGATGCAATTAGCATCGTTGTAGTTGTTTTGAAAGGGATTATGCGCCTCGCAGGTCATTAGCCACTTGGGGGGTAGTGTGTATAGAGGTGACAACCTGATCAGATTGTTTGGCTTAGTTGAGGGATACATTGACTGTCAGGATGATTGGGAAGCTAACAACAAGGATATTTAATTGGTCTGATCTGCATAACCTGCAGGCCGAGCAAAATCCATTTCAGGCCAGGGGACCGGGAGGGAGGAAGAGGGGAAGAGAAGAGAAGAGCGCAGGAACATTTGGGTAATCAACAATTGACCCATTAGGCCTGGTTTTCCTGGAAAGAGTTAAATCACCCAAATATAATGAAGTGATGAATAATCAATAACTTTTATATGACCAATTTCCTACTTTAAATTGGAATAGTAAATGTGTCATATAATTGTAATGCTTAAAATCGTTTGAATCAGGATAGGAATCAGGTGAAGGACACAGTAAGATCTGTGACAGCTTTTTTTCTGTTCTGATGTTAAGGTTATAAAACTGTCATAAATAATGCACTGTGCCAAATGGTGATGTAAATGTGCATACTATGTACTGGTGCATCAAAATACATAAAAACAGTTTCAATTTTGTAATTCAGTAAAAAGAAAACGTTGCCCCAAGTTACCAACCATATAGCTAAAGTGGGACAGTCTTATAGGCTTTTCCAATGGAGGAAAGAGATCCAGTTTACATTAGGGACCCCGTGTACTTACAGTAGTTTAGGCTGGGCTCTGGTTCTTGTACTATATCCTGTTAATTTTTTCTTTCTGTTATTAGACTGTTATTTGAGTGAATTCAGTGGGACATGTGTTGCATTTCTGTCTTCTGTAAACTCTTTCGTCATCTATCCAACATATTAGCCCAACACATGATACATTTCTGAAATCCTCAGATGTTTCCTAATCACACAAAATTGAATAAAAGTGTCATTGGGGTACCATTAGGACTATAATAATGGTGTCCCAGTTTATCTAACCTGCTGTCCCAGGACACCAAATGCAAAATGAAAATATGGTTTTGAGTCAGTGTACACAAATGGGTGTGTCATGCCTCCTGTAAATATGATATCAACATTTGTTTTTTTGTGTGTGATTAGGAAACATCTTAAGGATTTCAGAAATGTATCATGTGTTGGGCTAATATGTTGGACAGATGACGAAAGAGTTTACAGAAGACGGAAATGCAAAACGTGTCACACTTATTCCGAATTCACCCTACAGAAAGTTTGTCAATAGATTATTTTAGGTCTTGGGTAAATTGTGCATATTTCAGATATGCCCAACTTCAAGCTTAACGTCAATAAAGAAAACAGTGATACTAGCAAGAGCAGTGTGCAGGTTTCTCTTTTCTTTTAGATAGGCCTAACCCGAACGGAATTTATGCTACAATTGTTTTCAGATATTTTTTTATTATTAAGTATTGAATCTGCTTTAAAAAAAATTAAGGCAACAAGAAGACACTTAATATTATTAGTAGATGTAACTTCCTATGTTTTTGAGTAAAACAACTTGAATAAATTGTTTGGATTCACACAAATAAAGTAAGTCCAGGGAATTAATAATAGCCATAAAAATGTGTTGGATTTACTGATAATATGATTAAGTATGAGTTGATGTCACAAAAATATTTAGTAAACCCAACATATGAGTGTTTCAAAAATACTTCATGTTTAAAATAGTTTAATGTATTTGATCATTTGCCATTTTAACCCACTTTGGCATGCATTGTTGAGCACAGTGCTCATGCCGCGTTCACGTGCTAGTCGGAGGTCTGACATTTCGGACTTGCTAACTGGTTGAACGCTTTGACTAGCATGTGAACAAGTTATTCACCCATCAGCAGTACTTGGAGGTAGAACTGCAAGCATTGCATGATGCTGAATTTGCCTCTGTCATTAAGAATGGTGATGGTGGGAATGGGTGATCTCGCCTTTGAACATCAATTTGAAAACGGTTTTGATATCCGTTCATCATAATCCATTACGCCTCATGGCACAACAAGCTGCTCAATACTATTATAGCCTACTTGTCTTTCTTCAAAAATGCATACAACATTGTGTAAAAAATAATGTATTACCCACAATCCTCTAAAAACGGGCAAGTTTTTGCAAGAACATAAAATTGTTAAGTTGAGAGAAATATTATTATTATTATAAAAAATTACAAAATGTATTAACATTTAGTAAATTAAATTACACAATTTTCTATCTTTTTGGTTATCCTCATAAAATATACATTGCATTCGGAATGTATTCAGACCCCTTCCCTTTTTTCACATTTTGTTATTTTACAGCCTTATTCTAAAATGGATGAAACATTTTTTCCCCCTCATCAATCTACACACAATACCCCATAATGACAAAGTGAAAACAGGTTATCATTTTTTTGCAATTTTATTACAAATAAAAAACAGAATTTTTTTTACATAAGTATTCAGACCCATTGCTATGAGACTCGAAATTGAGCTCAGGTGCATTCTGTTTCCATTGATCATCCTTGAGATGTTTCTACAACTTGATTGGAGTCCACCTGTGATAAATTCAATTGATTGGACATGATTTGGAAAGCCAAACACCTGTCTATATAAGGTCCCACAGTTGACAGTGCATATCAGAGCAAAAACCAAGCCATGAGGTCGAAGGAATTGTCCGTAGAGCTCAGAGACAGGATTGTGTTGATGCACAGATCTGGGGAAGGGTACCAAAACATGTCTGCAGCATTGAAGGTCCCCAAGAACACGGTGGCCTCCATCTTTCTTAAATGGAAGAAGTTTGGAACCACCAAGACTCTTCCTAGAGCTGGCCGCCCGGGCGAACTGAGCACTCGGGGGAGAAGGGCCTTGGTCAGAGAGGTGACCAAGAACCTGATGGTCACTCTGACAGAGCTCCAGAGTTCCTCTGTGGAGATGGGTGAATCTTCCAGAAGGACAACCATCTCTGCATTACTCCACTAATCAGGTCTTTATGGTAGAGTGGCCAGACGGAAGTCACTCCTCAGTAAGAGGCACATGACAGCCCGCTTGGAGTTTGCAAAAAGTCACCTAAAGGACTTTCAGACCATGAGAAACAAGATTCTCTAGTCTGATGAAACCAAGATTGAACTCTTTGGCCTGAATGCCAATCGTCACGTCTGGAGGAAACCTGGCACCATCCCTACGGATCCCTTTCAGAGGGGGGGACTGGGAGACTAGTAAGGATCGAGGGAAAGATGAACGGAGCAAAGTACAGAGAGATCCTTGATGAAAACCAGCTCCAGAGCACTCAGGACCTCAGACTGGGGCGAAGGTTCACCTTCCAACAGGACAATGACCCTAAGCACACAGCCAAGACAACCCAGGAGTGGCTTCAGGACAAGTCTCTGAATGTCCTTGAGTGGCCCAGCCAGAGCCCAGACTTGAACCCGATCTAACATCTCTGGTGAGACCTGAAAATAGCTGTGCAGCGACGCTCCCCATCCAACCTGACAGAGCTTGAGATGATCTGCAGAGAATAATGGAAGAAACTCCCCAAATACAGGTGTGCCAAGCTTGTAGTGTCATACCCAAGAAGACTCAAGGCTGTAATCGCTGCCAAAGGTGCTTCAACAAAGTACTGAGTAAAGGGTCTGAATATTTATGTAAATGTTAATATTTCAGTTTCTTATTTTTAATAAATTTGCAAAAATTTCTAAAGACCTGTTTTTGCTTTGTCATGATGGTGTATTGTGTGTAGATTGATAAGGGAAAAAACAATTTAATACATTTTAGAGTAAGGCTGTAACATAACAAAATGTGGAAGTCAAGGGGTCTGAATACTTTCCGAATGCACTGTATATATATTTTTGGGTAAAATGAAATGAACAAATTATTGAAATTACCTGATTTCATTTTTATTAAGTAGGCCTATATATTGGTTGGTTTTTGAGTCAATTTCAATTCACCCCAGAATTTTTTTTTTATACAGTGGTGGTGGATGGATGCACCCTGGCTCAGAAAATGTATGGGCTATAGATGACAGACATCTATAATATACCCTCCGTTTTTAATGAGGCTTGCATGAAAACCTGTATCACATTTGTGGCGGCAGCGTCCATTTAACCGCGGCGACATTTCCGAGACGGCTGCATCTTCTCAACGCACCTGACAAACTAATCGCATGTTAATTAAAGTGGACACGGTTATACCGTAATCTCCCCCATCCCGGTTGGTCCCCAGGTCAGATTATTGTTTTTAAAAACACCAGTCTCTCGAGGCAGGATGATGGGGATGCACGACAGTGTTACACAATGACACGGTATTACATGATCCTGTTCCAAGGGTTCAATCCCTCTCTGATTTTATAGTATTAATCAGTCTTTAGGGGACAATGTTCTTATAAATGCAGTTTAGAAAAAGCATCTGTTTATGAATGCGGTACAACAAACACACATGAAAGGCTATGATATGCCCAATGAACCTATTAGGTTATAGCCTATAGCTTTTCTATTTCATTCAACATATCTTGATCTTTACGCACATTGCCATTTTTATTCATTTATTTTTCATGATTTAATTTATGACTGTTTTGTTTAGGGGAGTAATGTTAATAGCTAGCATAGCCACGGGAAGTAGGGGTGCTGCAGCAGCCCCTAAAAAATCAATAAATAAATACATATTTGACTAAACATCTCCCCCCAAACTACTTCCTGTGGCTATGATGGCTAGCCTATATGGTGGTGGAGGTGGGTTGGGATCACTTCAGGAAGATCCACATTGAAAATATATTTTGCCACTCTTGAATTGGAATTTCAATAATTCTCCCGAATTGGTTGAATTGAAATGGAATTGACCCCAACCTTGCCCAGTATATCCCTAGTCTAGAGTGCCACATGCATGCCAATCCACCACCACTAAACCAAGCTTATGGGCTTTGTGTTAATATAGGTTTTAAAATAGAGGTTGTAGTCAAGTTAAGGGGTCATGGTTTAGAATAAGTGTCACGCTCTGGCTCCGGGACTGTGTATTTTGAGCCAGGGTGTGTTCGTTTTGTTGTGTTTTGGTTGGTTGTCTTTGGTTGTGTTTTCGTGGTTAATCGAGTGACTCCCAATCAGAGGTAACGAGTGTCAGCTGTCGGCTCGTTATCTCTGATTGGGAGCCATATTTAAACTGTGTGTTTTCACCTTGTTTTTGTGGGTTTTTGTTCCGTGTTCAGTCTTTGTTACTGTGGACTTCACGAGTCGTCTTTTGTTTTGTATTTTGTACTTTATCAATTAAAGTCATGTTCATTTCACACGCTGCGCCTTGGTCCACTCCTTCTCGTCAAGACGATCGTGACAGAAAAACCCACCAAAGAAGGACCAAGCAGCGTGTCCAGGAGCAGGCAGCCTGGGCATGGGAGGAGGCGCCAGGCAAGGAGATAGAGAGGCTGGCGATGGCCCAGGTGGGCAAAGTGTGGTCCTGGGAGGACATGCTCGGGGGCAAGGGTCCTTGGGGTAGGATCAAGGCCCTGGCGAGAGAGGAGCAGCGGCGTCAGCAGTGCCATCGTCGGGCGGAGGAGAGGCACCCCCAAGAATTTTTTAGGGGGGGGCACACGGCATGGGCGACTGGGCAGCAGGAGGCTGCCACAGGGCGAGATAGGAGAAGAGGAGAGAAGGCCACCGGGTTACGGGAGCCATTGGCGAGTAGAGGGAGGGAAGTCGTAGAGGCACGGCGAGAGGGACTGAGGTGTATTGCCAGTCCGGTCCGGCCCGTTCCTGATCCCCGTTTAAAGCCAGTGGTGTGTGTTCCCAGTACGGTCCGGCCTGTGCCTGTTCCACGCATCAAACCTACGGTGTGGGTCGCCAGCCCTGCCCGGCCTGTCCCTGCTCAACGCACTAAGCCTAAGGGGTGCGTCGCCAGCCCAGCCCGGCCTGTCCCTGCTCCACGCACCAAACCTACGGGGTGCGTCGCCAGCCCAGCCCGGCCTGTCCCTGCTCTACGCACCAAGCCTACGGGGTGCGTCGCCAGCCCAGCCCGGCCTGTCCCTGCTCCACGCACCAAGCCTACGGGGTGCGTCGCCAGCCCAGCCCGGCCTGTCCCTGCTCTACGCACCAAGCCTACGGGGTGCGTCGCCAGCCCAGCCCGGCCTGTCCCTGCTCTACGCACCAAGCCTACGGGGTGCGTCGCCAGCCCAGCCCGGCCTGTCCCTGCTCCACGCACCAAGCCTACGGGTGCGTCGCCAGCCCAGCCCGGCCTGTCCCTGCTCTACGCACCAAGCCTACGGGGTGCGTCGCCAGCCCAGCCCGGCCTGTCCCTGCTCCATGCACAAAGCCTACGGGGTGCGTCGCCAGCCCAGCCCGGCCTGTCCCTGCTCCACGCACAAAGCCTACGGGGTGCGTCGCCAGCCCAGCCCGGCCTGTCCCTGCTCCACGCACAAAGCCTACGGGGTGCGTCGCCAGCCCAGCCCGGCCTGTTCCTGCTCCACGCACCAAGCCTACGGGGTGCGTCGCCAGCCCAGCCCGGCCTGTCCCTGCCCTACGCACAAAGCCTACGGTGTGCGTCGTCGGCCTGGTCCAGCCCGTTCCTGCTACTCGCACCAAGCCAGGGGTACGAGTCATCGGCCTGGTCCAGCCCGTTCCTGCTACTCGCACCAAGCCAAGGGTGCGAGTCGTCAGCCTGGTCCAGCTCGTCCCTGCTACTCGCACCAAGCCAAGGGTGCGAGCCGTCAGCCTGGTCCAGCTCGTTCCTGCTACTCGCACCAAGCCAAGGGTGCGAGTCGTCAGCCTGATCCAGCCCATTCCTGCTACTCGCACCAAGCCAAGGATGCGAGTCGTCAGCCTGGTGAGGTCCGTTCCGGCTCCACGCATCAAGCCAAGGGTGCGTATCGTCAGCCAGGTCCGGTCCGTTCCTGCCTCACGCGCCAAGCCAGGGGTGCGCGTCGTCAGTCCGGGGCCTGGTCAGGTCAGCTACTCCACTACGGAGTTTGAGCAATCCGCTCCGTCTATGTCCGGTCCAGATCCAGCCAGCGGGGTCAGACCGGACCGGGGGCGCTACGGGGGGATTGTGGAAGGGTGGTGGTCAAGCCCGGAGCCGGAGCCGCCTCCGAGGAGTAATGCCCACCCAGCCCTCCCCTATTTGGGGTTGTAGGCGCGGTCGGAGTCCGCGCCTTTAGGGGGGGGTACTGTCACGCTCTGGCTCCGGGACTGTGTATTTTGAGCCAGGGTGTGTTCGTTTTGTTGTGTTTTGGTTGGTTGTCTTTGGTTGTGTTTTCGTGGTTAATCGAGTGACTCCCAATCAGAGGTAACGAGTGTCAGCTGTCGGCTCGTTATCTCTGATTGGGAGCCATATTTAAACTGTGTGTTTTCACCTTGTGTTTGTGGGTTTTTGTTCCGTGTTCAGTCTTTGTTACTGTGGACTTCACGAGTCGTCTTTTGTTTTGTATTTTGTACTTTATCAATTAAAGTCATGTTCATTTCACACGCTGCGCCTTGGTCCACTCCTTCTCGTCAAGACGATCGTGACAATAAGGTAAAGGGATTTAGTCTAATAATCTGTCTACAAAACACAAATATGGGCTTACTTATCAGACAATGCTGGCTTAGCTGGGGACATTTAGGGTGATGATTGATTATAGAATTAAGTCAACAGACAAGTTACTCAGACTTTATTAAGTCAACTGACAAGTTATTCAGACTTTATGCAGAATGTAAGGGTAATAGCTGAGTTAGTAAGTAAATACGTTATTGTATTGGGAGGTTTTTGGTTTGCTTATTTTGTTTTATTGCTTACTTTTTTGTACACCTCTGAAAATAACTAGTCCAATTGAATCAATCAATCAATCAAATTGATTTATAAAGCCCTTTTTACATCAGCAGATGTCACAAAGTGCTTATACAGAAACCCAACCTAAAACCCCAAACAGTAAGCAATGCAGATGTAGAAGCACGGAGGCTAGGAAAAACTCCCTAGAAAGGCGGGAACCTAGGAAGAAACCTAGAGAGGAACCAGGCTCTGAGGGGTGGCCAGTGCTCTTCTAGCTGTGCCGGCTGGCGATTATAAGAGTACATGGCCATTAAGGCCAGATTGGGTATTTGACCAGCAGGGTCAAATAATAATCACAGTGGTTGTAGAGGGTGCAACAGGTCAGCACCTCAGGAGTAAATGTCAGTTGGCTTTTCATAGCCGAGTATTCAGAGGTCGAGACAGCAGGTGCAGTAGAGAGAGAGAGAGGGAGAGAGAGGGCGAGAGAGGAAGAGTCGAAAACGGCAGGTCTGCGACAAGGTAAATAATATGGAATAAATCATTACATAAAAGCTGTGATATTTTAAAGAAAAAAATGTAACTTCATATTCATCATCTCCAGCACCACCCCAACATCAACATTCAGTATGGACCTCGCTTTGTGCACAGGGGCATTGCCATGCTGAAACAGGAAAGGGCCTTCCCCAAACTGTTGCCACAAAGTTGGAAGCACAGAATCTTATAGAATGTCATTGTATGCTGTAGCGTTAAGATGTCCCTTTACTGGAACTAAGGGGCCTAGCCCTGAAAAACAGCCCCAGACCATTATTCCTCCGACACCAAACTTTACAGTTGGCACTATGCATTCGGGCAGGTAGCGTTCTCCTGGCATCCGCCAAACCCAGATTAGTCCGTCAGACTGCCAGATGGTGAAGCGTGATTCATCACTCCAGAGAACGCGTTTCCACTGCTCCCGAGTCCAATCAATCAATCAATCAATCAATTTTATTTTATATAGCCCTTCTTACATCAGCTAATATCTCGAAGTGCTGTACAGAAACCCAGCCTAAAACCCCAAACAGCTAGTAATGCAGGTGTAGAAGCACGGTGGCTAGGAAAAACTCCCTAGAAAGGCGAAAACCTAGGAAGAAACCTAGAGAGGAACCAGGCTATGAGGGGTGGCCAGTCCTCTTCTGGCTGTGCCGGGTGGAGATTATAACAGAACCATGCCAAGATGTTCAAAAATGTTCTTAAGTGACAAGCATGGTCAAATAATAATCAGGAATAAATCTCAGTTGGCTTTTCATAGCCGATCATTAAGAGTTGAAAACAGCAGGTCTGGGACAGGTAGGGGTTCCATAACCGCAGGCAGAACAGTTGAAACTGGAATAGCAGCAAGGCCAGGCGGACTGGGGACAGCAAGGAGTCACCACGGCCGGTAGTCCCGACGTATGGTCCTAGGGCTCAGGTCTCTCAGTTGGCTTTTCATAGCCGATCATTAAGAGTTGAAAACAGCAGGTCTGGGACAGGTAGGGGTTTCGTAGCCGCAGGCAGAACAGTTGAAACTGGAATAGCAGCAAGGCCAGGCGGACTGGGGACAGCAAGGTGTCATCATGCCCGGTAGTCCTGACGTATGGTCCTAGGGCTCAGGTTCTCAGAGAGAAAGAGAGAACGAGAGAATTAGAGAGAGCATACTTAAATTCACACAGGACACTGGATAAGACAGGAGAAGTACTCCAGGTATAACCAACTAACCCCAGCCCCCGACACATAAACTACTGCAGCATAAATACTGGAGGCTGAGACAGGAGCGGTCCGGAGACACTGTGGCCCCATCCGAAGAAACCCCGGACAGGGCCAAACAGGAAGGATATAACCCCACCCACTCCGCCAAAGCACAGCCCCCGCACCACTAGAGGGATATCCCCAACCACCAACTTACAATCCTGAGACAAGGCCGAGTATAGCCCACAGAGGTCTCCACCACAGCACAAACCAAGGGGGGCGCCAACCCAGACAGGAAGATCACGTCAGTAACTCAACCCACTCAAGTGACGCACCCCTCCCAGGGACGGCATGAAAGAGCACCAGCAAGCCAGTGACTCAGCCCCTGCAACAGGGTTAGAGGCAGAGAACCCCAGTGGAGAGGGGAACCGGCCTGGCAGAGACAGCAAGGGCTGTTCGTTGCTCCAGCCTTTCCGTTCACCTTCACACTCCTGGGCCAGACTACACTCAATCATATGACCTACTGAAGAGATAAGTCTTCAGTAAAGACTTAAAGGTTGAGACCGAGTCTGCGTCTCTCACATGGGTAGGCAGACTGTTCCATAAAAATGGAGATCTATAGGAGAAAGCCCTGCCTCCCGCTGTTTGCTTAGAAATTCTAGGGACAATTAGGAGGCCTGCGTCTTGTGACCGTAGCGTACGTATTGGTATGTACGGCAGGACCAACTCGGAAAGATAGGTAGGAGCAAGCCCATGTAACGCTTTATAGGTTAACAGTAAAACCTTGAAATCAGCCCTTGCCTTAACAGGAAGCCAGTGTAGGGAAGCTAGCACTGGAGTAATATGATCAAATTTCTTGGTTCTAGTCAGGATTCTAGCAGCCGTATTTAGCACTAACTGAAGTTTATTTAGTGCTTTATCCGGGTAGCCGGAAAATAGAGCATTGCAGTAGTCTAACCTAGAAGTAACAAATGCATGGATTAATTTTTCTGCATCATTTTTGGACAGAAAATTTCTGATTTTTGCAATGTTACGTAGATGGAAAAAAGCTGTCCTTGAAACAGTCTTGATATGTTCGTCAAAAGAGAGATCAGGGTCAAGAGTAACGCCGAGGTCCTTCACAGTTTTATTTGAGACGACTTTACAACCATCAAGATGAATTGTCAGATTTAACAGAAGATCTCTTTGTTTCTTGGGACCTAGAACAAGCATCTCTGTTTTGTCCGAGTTTAAAAGTAAAAAGTTTTCAGCCATCCACTTCCTTATGTCTGAAACACAGGCTTCTAGCGAGGGCAATTTTGGGGCTTCACCATGTTTCATTGGCGGCGACCTTTACAACACTCCAGCTAACGCTTGGCATTGCGCATGGTTATCTTAGGCTTATGTGTGGCTGCTCGGCCATGGAAACCCATATCATGAAGCTACCGACAAACAGTTTCGGTGCTGTCGTTGCTTCCAGAGGCAGTTTGGAACTCGGTAGTGAGTGCTGCAACCGAGGACAGACAATTTTTATACGCTACGTGCTTCAGCACTCGACAGTCCCGTTCTGTGAACTTGTGGCCTACCACTTCGTGGCTGAGCCGTTGTTGCTCCTAGATGTTTCTACTTCACAATAACAGCACTTACAGTTGACCGGGGCAGCTCTAGCAGGACAGAAATTTGATGAACTGACTTGTTGGCAAGGTGGCATCATATGACGGTGCCACATTGAAGGTCACTGAGCTCTTCAGTAAGGCCATTCTACTGCCAATGTTTGTCTTTGGAGATTGCATGGCTGTGTGCTCGATTATATACACCTGTCAGCAACGGTGTGTGGTTGAAAAAGCCAAATCCACTAATTTTAAGGGGTGTCCACATACTTTTGTTGATGTTGGGGTGGTGCTGGAGATGATGAATATGAAGTTGAACAATTTAGAAATGTCCCTTTAAGACAATTGTAAAGGAAAAAAACAACTAAAAATCAAAAGTCATATTACAACTAAATACATTGTGTAGAATGCATGCTAAAATGTAAATGTAAATGTTGAATGGATACATTTCTTTGTCACAAAAGACTGTTGAAAAAACAAGTTGTTTGTGAAAGTAACAATGTACAGGAACATTGATATTTTAAATGTTTATACAGTATGTCCATATATAAATGTACACTTTAACTTTAATATCAACCAAAACATGAAGGTTTAAAAAAGTAAAAAATTATAACTGCAATGTTTTAAAAAAACGGTTTGTGACAAAAACAGTATTTTTCAAATTAAGTCAGCAGAAATGACAAGTAGCATAGCTCAAGGAAAGAGTATAGATTCCCAGAGGGCAGCAGATGATAGCCTGGCTATATGTTAGATCCTAAAACTAGATTAGATTATCAGGGCAGTGGGGTGCAGTGTGTGTGTGTGTGTGTGTGTGTGTGTCAGGGTGGATTGTACTGTGTGTGTTCAAGTGGCACACAGCCGGTATATAGAGGAACAGAGAGAGGAGAAAGATGAACCGGGGGAAGATCATACTCATTACTGTTAATCTGACCCTGTTAGGTCTCAGACACTTCCCTCCACCACCACACACACCCCTCTATCCCCCGCCCTGAACCCCAACCAACCCCTAATCTATTAACACTGAGAGCAGACTGGGGAGCTGAAATCTGCTAAACCACTCCCAAGCCGTTAGAATGGGATCCATCATAAAATGAAGGATGAGGCGATGATAGTTTGTATGTGTATGTGTGTGTATGTGTGTGTGTGTGTGTGTGTGTGTGGTGGCAGTCAGTATCAGGGTGTTTAAACTGTATTGATTTAGTGAATATTATACATTCTTAGAGGCATTGTTTTGATATGATACATACGATTGTGGTCCTCTGTAGCTCAGCTGGTAGAGCACGGCGCTTGTAACGCCAAGGTAGTGGGTTCGATCCCCGGGACCACCCATACACAAAAATGTATGCACGCATGACTGTAAGTCGCTTTGGATAAAAGCGTCTGCTAAATGGCAAATTATATTATTATTATTATATAGCGTGCTGATCGAGCCCACCAATGTTAACCTAAGCAAATTGTTAATATTCTTAGCTTTATTGTCAGTATTGCACTCTTTAACCTAGATAGTTTGTGTGTATGTATTGATATGTAGGCTACGTGTGCCTTTAAAAAAAAAAAGTATGTAGTTCTGTCCTCGAGCTGTTCTTGTCTATTAATGTTCTGTATTATGTCATGTTTCATGTTTTGTGTGAACCCCAGGAAGAGTAGCTGCTGCTTTTGCAACAGCTAATGGGGATCCTAATAAAATACCAAATACCAAGCTGAGCAAGCAAAGTTTACAAGCTGAATCAAACATATTGGGGCTGAAGAGTGGTCATCAACCTTGTAGCAATATTTCTATCTATTTATCCTTTACATTAGTTAGCAGAGTTATGGTTGAAGTGTCAGGAAACAGGTGTTAAACAGTTACGGCTGAATTCAATCCGTATCGCCGAATTTCAGCAGTGTAGCGCGCTTGAAATGTAAAGATATTTTCCAATTGAGCCGACATATGCAACGTTTACCGTGTATGCAGTCTCCGCGAATGCGGGAACATTGCCTTTACATTTCAATTACGCTGTAACTCTGATATTCAGAGCTTCAGACTGAATCGAGCCATTGGTCTTAGTAAGAGCGTGTACAATGGCTTGACCAACCCTCCAATGTGTTTTTTTCAACTTGTAAACTTTGTCTTCTCAGCTTGCAAGAGTGCAATATTGACTATAAAGGCAAGAAATTTGGGACGGTTTAGCTACCTGGCCGAAAAAATAATCTCATACGTTATGTGACTAAACAATGCCGATCTCAAAGGAGAATGTGCTATAACACAACTACTTCTACAGCCCGTATCATAGAGATACAATATAATAATTTTGTGTTCTAATTAATTCTGTGACCATATGCACATATCTGGACCCCCTTCCCGTACCCCCCTCCCATCCCTGTACCTCTTCCCCTTTCTGGACAAGACAAGGGCTGCGTTCCAAATGATGGTACCCTATTCCCTATAAATAGTGCACTACTTTTGAGCAGAGCCTTATGGGCCCTGGGCAAAAGTAGTGCACTATAAAGGTAATAGAGAGCCATTTGTGATGCAATCCAAAGCATTATGGTGGTGGAACCCCACTTGGCATAATTAGTTAGGCTTAAGCAAGAAGCCCAGCTTAAAAACTAGCTGTTGATTTTGCCATCAGGAAAGGCAGGGGGTGTTATGCCCTGTGGGTGGGGTATTATCCATCCAACCATGCTGTATAAATCCACAACACAACACAATTAACAAGCAACTGGGAGGAGAATAATTACCATTATTTACTCAAAACCGGCCCCAACCCCCATTCCTCCCCAAAGAAAAGGGGGTCAACACACACACACCGAAACACGTGCATTAAGCACACACACACACACACTCGCATAAGCATAACACACCAACACACACAGACTAATTCCTCCCTGCAAGTGAAGTAAGGGCTAATTACAAACTCATTTGCAACTCAATACCAGTATACTCTCAGACAGGTCTAGTGTCCCCCCTGTTCCTCCATCCTTTCCCACCTAGCAGGGCCTCCCTCGCAGCACCAAACAAACAATATATTCACTTCCCCTTACGCTGTCGAGAGGTGCTATAGAGGTGAAAGAGCAAAAGACAAGGGGGAATCCCCATCTCATCTTAACAGTAAGAAGGACCCCACAGAGCTCTTATTTTAACCAGCATCTACCACGTGTTAACAACATATCTGTTTTTGTTGTTTACATTGTACTAAATATCAGTTGACTTTTTTGTTGTTGTTGAGAGGTACAGTGTATGGCAGGTTTGTAATTTTTTAAATAAATGTGTAATTTTCTCCCTGTGATATGATATCCACAGGAATAGGTTTTCAAAGACAACTAAAAAGCATAAAGGCTATCTGTCTATGTAACTTTTCATGCTAATGAAAATTAAGATAGTTGTTGAGTAAATTTCAAAAAGGTTTTATCTATCGAAATACCTGTTTTACCACATTGTACAATATTTACCACAATGACAAGTTACCTAACTAACATACATCTAATTTCCAGGAGAGATTCTACAGAAAATCCCTTCTAACTTGAATCAATGGTCAAATTAGTCTACATGTCACCGGGCGGTCATAAAGCCGAACAGAGATTATATATCATAATGAGATGTTCTTTTCCGCTTCAGTTAACAAACGGCCTGTCCTCCTAACACAGTCCCAGAAAGTACTCCACCACCCATAGAAATTGAATCACTAGAACGGGCCACCTATCATAGAATCACCACTTTGATGCGGAAGCCCGGTCTCTAGTAATTATATTTCTATGGCTCCACCCTAAGGAAGGTATCACCATTGCTGTGTGTGAAGATTAGCTTACACAAGGGGATCTCCTCTCGGTGGCTAACCGACCAACTGACGACACATTCTAATTTAGGCTCTCTGCAGTAGAAAATAGATCCAGGGAGGGATGGGTGGGTGGATGGATCACTCTCAGGGTTTGTTTGTTTGCTGGGCTGGCCGTTGACCCTTGTGCTCTGATACTGTCATTAGTGACAGGCACCAAAGGCTACCGGAGCTACATATTTACATTTGTACGTTTTAGTCATTTAGCAGACACTCTTATCCAGAGTGACTTATAGTAGAGTGCATACATTTTCATACTTTCTGTTTTTTTTGTACTATAGGATATGATCCTGATGGTGATCAGTGGTCATGGCGATGTCTGTCTCTCTGTCTTGACATTTTAAGAAAGTTAAAGGTCATTTACTACAGTTGTCTACAATTTAAAAACTCTAAAATGCTATTTGGAGAATAGCAAAAACAAGCAAAAATTACCCCGGCCATTATCACATTGGTTGCTGTAGCTTCATTCACCTTAGTTGATCTACAAACACATAGCCTATGAGCTATACAATTAGCCGCTACACATGAACTCACATTAACTCAGCACCGGGATTAAAAACTATAATTTAATACATACAGAGGGATCTGTTAGCAGAAAAGGTATTTTATTAAGATTAGGTAAACAAATATGTTTGCTTTACATAACTTTTTTGTTCTTGCATTTTTACAGCTAATTTCCTGTAATTCTACACATTTTGGCTTATACCATGTTAATATGATATCCAAGTGAGAGTGACTAACAAAATCAATGGGGGGCCCCCTGGAGGTCAGGGCCCCTGGAGGTCAGGGCCCCTGAGCATGTGTCCTGCGAGCACATGCCCTGTCGGTAATATGGCCATGATTACTACATGTTTAGATAGCTGGCTAAACTAACTAGACTGATTTACTTTTTTACTTTTTTACATTTGAGTCATTTAGCAGACGCTCTTATCCAGAGCGACTTACAGTTAGTGAGTGCATACATTTTCATACATTTACCAATCTAAAAATGTTTTACTGACATGGGCTAATTGAGTGACTGTTGGTTAGTGACATATAACAAGAGGAAAACTGCTGATGCACAACTAATTCCACCTGGTGTATTCTACTATTCTAACTCTCAACAGTAAGTTGAGACCCCGGCTGAGTTCCCCTACCAAAGTTTTATATATGTATTATTTTTGTTGTTGAAAAAATTACCCAGGTCCAGACCTCAGTGTCCTCATATGTAACTACAGCCTCCCTGCTGCAATGACATCATAACCCAGAGAACTCAGAGACTAGAAGAGAATCTTAGAGAAGACGAAAGAGAGTCTTACTTCCTTTGAAATCTTAGAAGCCCTCTATGTCGAAGAAAGGACTGACTGTTCACTTCTGGTATTCCGTCTGCAACTCAATAGGTAGTTCTGTGGATTTGGATTGGAGTCTCAATTCTATTGGTATTGAGTTATATTTGATGGTTATCGCTCCTTTACCAATTGTAGTCAAATTGAATATCATACTCAAAGACATTGTGCTCACCAGTTTGGCCATCATGTCTTTGTCTTAGGTGACTCAATAGGGAAAATTATTTAATTCTCATGCTATGCAGCCTCGCTGCGATTCCATGATGTAACAGGTGTTATTGGAGTTGTTTAGAAATGCTAAATGGCTTAAAGGTAGGACTTATTCTCACCTAATACTTTAATTGTCATTAATTCCTGCTTCAGTGACTTACCTCTTCTAATTAGGTGAAGTGCCTTGCTCAAGGGCACAGACAGAGTTTTCACCTTGTCGACTCGGGTATTCGAACCAGCGACCTTTCGGTTACTGGCCCAGCACTCTATAATTGTATTTATTCTTGAGTGATGTTTGACAGATGAAAACAATTTCTACTGCTTTTTGTTACAAGAAAACACGTTGTGTACCCTTGTGTGTACGAGAGAGGTATACTACAAAGCAGGATCAAGGAGTTAGCCAGCTAATTTAGCTAAATAATCTAAGTGTAGCTTTTTCAATGAACCAGAAAAGTATTGTTATTTCTGGTTGTTTATCAAAGTTAGCTGGCTAACTCATTGATCCTACTTTATTGTATTCCCCTCTGAACTATGGGTGTGCTCGTCTCCACTTAGTCTTAATGCAGTAAAATATGTATAATGTAAAATCCTAGGTGGGGGCCCAAGCTGTGAGGGCCCAGTGAATGTGCAGCCAGTGTACAAACACAGTACAATATCATGTCATCCTTAATCTGTTACTAAATGATTGTGATATAGGATCTTGCATTAGCGCATCGATCGAGGAGACAGATTTAATTTAGCTCTGTGTGACCAGTATCAGTGTGTGGTCAGTTGCTGGTTCCTTGTTGTGTGTGTGTGGGGAGAGGTGTGTCTGTGTGTATGTGACTGTGTGTCAGAGGGGGAGGCCCTGCCTGCCCCCGTCCGTCTGTTCTCTCCTGATGAATTCATGCGACAGCGGGGAGGAGGGGACGACTTGGACAAGGCTACAAGGAAGCCGCTGGGCAGTGTGGAGGAGGACTTGGAGGCGAAGGAGGAGGGGAGGACTTGGACAAGGCTACAAGGAAGCCGCTGGGCAGTGGGGAGGAGGACTTGGAGGCGAAGGAGGAGGGGAGGACTTGCAGGCTAAAAGCAAGGCGCCTAGATCCGTTAGGCCTGATTTTCTTTGCCCCGGTCAGTGTCACGTCCTATAAGAACTGCCCCCGCTAGCTGGATACCCCGGGGGTGGTGGGTGGAAGGACGACGTCTTAGCGGGATACGTTTAAGGTGCTGGTAGCCAGGGTGTCCAAGAACACTCGACTTAACTGGCCAGAGTGATCTGGGTGCATGCATCGGTGGGAGCTTGTTGAGCTTGTTCCATAAGCAGACATAACCTACTCCTAAAGCTGGCATTTGTTGACTGATAAGCTCACTCGTTTAAGTGAAACGGATCACTCCCTCCCGCAGTTTAGAGTTACCAGGTGGCAAACGCCAACCTGTTCCTCTCACCCTGAGACACAAGCACTTCTCACATTTTACTGAAATGTAGTCCTATTTGGTTTATAGTTAGGATATTACTTATTTATGCATTTAAAAAAAACATTTCCATGTAGTCATAGGCTACTTTGTTTTATAAGAAGTTTTAGTGAAGTTGTAAAATGTCGTTGATCAGTCATGACCTAACAGCTTGAGAGTGACCACATAGTGAAATTCAGGCGGACTCATCTGACATGTAACACTCAACAACTTCTACTCGGAGAGTGTAGGGCATATTTGAGTTCCCTTTTCTAGTTGGTGACATTTTATATAACTTACCTCAATGTTGTTTCAGTGACACACAATGACTCAAAATGCACCTTGATATAACCAGACAGTATTTATTTAACTTGTACTGCATCATTTGCTACAGAGTAATGTTATTCAAGTAAACTCAGCATACAGAGCCAGTCGTGTTTCAATTCCACATAACTTTACTTATCCCCTAAGGGGCAATCAAAAATGAAAGGCATTGATTGATTGATTTCCAGTCAAGTGCTCTCTAATGGTCAATCAACAGAGGAAGCTGTCATTAGCAGCATGCAATAAGGTCCTAATGGTGAACCTTTTCAATGACTGTCTGTTTAACATGCTGTGGCCATAGACAACAGGTCATTCAGCTCTACTTTAATTTCTATGTGTACGTCCCAAATGGCACCCTATTCCCTATATAGTGCACTACTTTCGACCGGGGCCCATAGGGCTCTGGTCAAAAGCAGTGCACTATAAAGAGAATAGGGTGCCATTTGGGACACATCCTACGTCTCTCCAGTCCTAGTTTTGGGGTCACTGCCTCCTCACTCCAATTTTCACCCCGCAGTGACCCGCAAACCCCCCACCTCAAAAACACCACTAGGCCGGGGTCTCCAGCTGGTCTGGTCTCCCCTTTAGTACAGAAGCTGTCCACACACACAGGCACACAGTGTGAAACACACACCTCTCCTCTGCCTTCTCTACTACTCCTCTCCTTGCTAATCCAGTGGTAGGCCTCCTGCTAGCTCCACACAGAGAGGCCAGTCCTAATTGCTCTTGTCGTAAAGCTCCCTGACCCAAATAAGCTGCAGCTCCCCAAAGCTGTGGAGATAAACCCCACTTTACCTCACCAAACCTGCTTAATACCACTCCTTATCCATACAGCCCCCCCCCCCAGCCTTCTGCCACTCGAACACCATGGATGGGACGAGGTGGGGGTTACTAAGGAGGGGGCGGGAAGAGAAAGAGAGGAAGAGACAATATGGGAAGCTAAAAGTTATTGGTCAGGTGAGATAAAGGAGAGGCACACAAAAAAGAAACAGCAAAATAAAATAATGTGAAAAAATATGATAATGTGGTTGTGAAGTGGAGTTGTTGGAGTGAGAGTGGAGATGTGTCTCTGTTAAGATAGGAAGACTTCCAAGAAATGTTCAGCTAGTGTTATTATGAGTCGAAAGGGTTGGTATGAAGAACCAAATGCCCAGCAGCAGTGATTGCATGTTATTCTCTCCTCCGTGACTCTCCACCTGGTTCGGTAACGCAAGGTGGCTTAGCCACAAAATGCCACTTTGTCACGAACGTCATCACGTGGCAAACCTCACACCACACCACTAGTCAGCTAAACACACTAACTTGTGTTGTTGCTATTAAGTTTCTCTATGAAACGGAGATGAGAGATTCAGTCATATAAATGTATACATTTTATAGAGTAATCACTTGTGACAGACTGTTTCTCAAGTCTTTACTCCCTACTCGTTATAGAAAAAAAATGAACAGAATTTCAGGTTTGGTTTTCAGATAGGCCCCTATGGCTGTGTTTACACAGGCAGACCAATTTAGATTTTTTTGCCCAATTATGGGCAAAAGAGCTGATCTGATTGGTCAAAAGAGCAATATTAGTGGAAAAAAATCAGAATTAGGCTGCCTTGTATAAACGCAGCCTATGAAGACCTATGATTTACCCCTCGAAATACATCAGGTTAGAAAAAAAAAAAACACCATGAAGTGAAAAACATCACAGTTGCGGCAGGGTCATTCTAGAATGTTGCTCTGTCGTTCCCTCTTATTGGAAGACTTCTAGGCTACGTCCCAATAATATCGCCTTTCTCCTGAAGTGTGCACTTGTTCACTTCCCTACACTGATTTGAATGGAAATGACTGGTATAATAAGAAATATGGTGGGAACTTCCACTAACCCATGCCTGCACCAGGTCCACCATTCCAATGCTTTCAGATTTGTGGCAAGTAGTGAACGATCACACATTTCAAAATAATTCTATATTATTGGGACGCACCCCTACTAGATGTGTGTCTTCCTTACAGATCTAATTCAACATACCCCTATCAGGCGTTAGGCAAGATCACAGGGCTCTGTGGAGTTTACTTCAATACAGGTCGTGTTAATGACTAAAAACTGCCTTTAATTGGATGTTCGGCCGAATCACCTTTGGCATCAGCTCCCATTGGTTTAGGGATATCTTTTAAACCCAGAGACATGTTGTGGCCTCACAAGCTGTGAACAACACCACACTACAGATACGGTTTGCTCGGATGGAAAGATACAAGTTCAATTGCAAATTCATGAATTGCTAATTGTCCATTGTTTTATGTTGACTTTTTCACTTCCTGAATTAATACAAAACAGAGAAATTGAGATATACGTAACGTGTAGTTTTGGCATCCAATCATCTAAGGCAGTACCCCCAACAGTACACATTTTAATTTTAGCCTTGGACAAGCACACCTGATTATACTTGTCAACTAATCATCAATCCCTCGATGAGTTGAATCAGGTGTGTAGCTACAACAAACATGTGTGCTGTTTGGGCTACTGGAGGACTGGAGTTATCTAAGGTGTAAACACCACACTAGACATACCCTGTATCTTTCTGAAAACGGTATCAGGAAGATTTGATACACTATCAGATATGGTTTTAAATGGAATTCATGAATAAAAAATGGCCCTATTTTTTTAAGGGGGGTTTTCAACTCATTACATTTCTTAAAGGCCCGATGAAGCAGTTTTTATATCAATATCAAATAATTTATGGGTAACAATGAACTAACTTACTGTAATAGATTTCCATTAAAATGGGCAAAAGTAGCTTTTTAGCAACAAAAACAATTCTCAAGCAATAATTTTACTAAGACTGTCTGGGGGTGGTCTGAGTGGGAAGGGGGAAACTGAAATCAAGCTGTTATTGGCAGAGAGGTTTGAAACTTTGTTATTGGTCTATTAACCAATTTACCACATGGCAATGTCACCATAGAAAGTCAAAACTCCCACCCATGTAAACCTGCTGATTAGAAGGTCCTGTCTAGATTGTATTTTCAACCAGCAACTATCAGGAAATAACACATCACATATATAAAATAATAGGAAAACCAGAATTGATTGCACTGGGCCTTTACATTGACAGCTGAATTCACCCTGAACCCGATACCCAACCCCTTTCACAGAAATATAAGAGAAATGTAGAGATAAATATGTAGATTTCCTTCCTAATCATCTAAGAAGTAGATGGTTGGCATGAAAATCTACTGGATTGAAGTACTCAGGAACTTGATTTAGACTCAACAGAATAAGAACTGCAGTCCTACATGACAAGTCCTCTTAACATTGAGAACCTTTACTCCAGTGCCCTCTGCTGGTTTGTGTTGCTACTACACACAATAGCCAATTGAAATATTTTGATTGTTTTAAATAATTAACTTCCACCCCAAACAGGACATTTAATGAAAAGCAATTTAAGAATGAAGTTGTAGTTTTTTTGTGTGTATTTTAATAGGAATCCAAACAAAGCATTGATACTTACGTTTCGGACAACTTAAACCCTTCTCAGGTCATTCTCAGGTCAGGGAGAGAGCAATACATTTGAAAAATATCACACTAATACGTAAACTTTCAAAATGTAATTCAAATTTGACTCCCAAATAACTAAGAACAATATTAATTAGTGGTTGGAGTACAGAACTTATCTGTGCTACAGTAAGTCCTTCACAGGTCCAACAAGTCAGTCGCCATGTATGCAGAAAATTGTAATACTGTACCATATTTTCACAATGCAAAATATCCAGGATGAAGACTATGGCTAGGTCCCTATTGGCAGCCCATTTGGGACGGCCACTAGGGCCTACATACTGTACGTGACCTGAAGAGCTGATCACCTTTAAGAAAACAACATAAAAGATGAACGGAGCAAAGTTCATAAAACTCTTTACACTTCAAATTATCGCAAACCATAAAAATCAAATCCTTTATAAATAAATGAGCATTTCAATTAAATAGATACTGTATGTGAGTAGTAGCGAAGAAAATGTATAATATCCATTGCTTTTACAGTCTCTCTAAACATTTATCAGTGTTTGTTAAACCTGCAGGTATTACATAACTAGCCTTTTCCAGTTAACACACTGGTAACAGTGTTCGACCCAGACCACTCTTGTCACTCTTTCCCGCTACATAGACTGCATCTCTCTATGGGAGTGTCAACCCAGCCCAGCTTGTATAGAACAAGGTCATATTTACAAAATATTCTGTCACAAATGCTCTGTAAGTAAAAAGTGTCTATGTTTTGTTCTCCTTGGGCTGGATGAAGGTCTCAAGAGGGCACTGGAAACCACTGGAAATGATAGGACCACCCTCACTGTAAATACATAGGTAACGATGATGATGATGATGATGATGATGATGATGATGAAACCCTAGTGGAGTCAGGTGTCTCTCTGGTGGTTGAACGACAGACAAATGAGCAGAAATTGAGGGACCAGAGACTGGTTCATGTTTATGTTGTAGTGTAGTGAGTCATTTGTTGATTTCTTGCTGGACAGAAGTCTTGTGGACTTATAGGAGTGCTGAACTCCAAATCAACCTCTAGCGCCATACTTAGGGGAGAAGTGATCCAATGCTGTATCCCACTATAGGGCCAAACTGTACTATTCTGGCTTGGATATCCTCCCTAGCACAGTTCCAGCAACTATGGTGGATGCGTAACCAGGCCAACCCATAGTTTTGCCCTATAGTGTCAATCAGGCACCAGTGTTCTCACATTGTCTCCTCAGCAGCGTCGAGGGGAGGAGGGGTACTTGGTCTTTAGGCCCTCCTTGAAGCTGCGGAAGAGCAGGCGGTTCCTTCGGTTCTCCTCGTCCTTCCTGCTGTGGAACTCACCCTGAACTTTGAACCCTTTGTGCACCACAAAGGCAGAGTTCAGCACGGAGAACCTGTAGCCCGCCACATGGAGCTCACAGGCCTGGGGAGGGAAGAGGAGAAGAAGAGGGGGACAATGAGGTAAGGGGGGGACAACATGAAATGGTGATAATTCAACTAAAAGTTAAGTATTTATATTATTTGTGTATAATGTAGAGTGCCTTCGGAAAGTATTCAGACCCCTTGACTTTTTCCACATTTTCTTAGGTTACAGCCTTATTCTAAAATGTATTAAATTGTTTTTCCCCCCTCATCAATCTACACACAATTCCCCATAATGACAAAGCAAAAACAGGTTTTTAGAAATGTTTGCTAATTTATTAAAAATAAAAAACTGAAATATCACATTTACATACACATTTACAGTTGAAGTCGGAAGTTAACATACACTTAGGTTGGAGTCATTTAAACTCGTTTTTCAACCACTCCACACATTTCTTGTTAACAAACTAAAGTCGGTTAGGACATCTACTTTGTGCATGACACAAGTAATTTTTCCAACAATTGTTTACATACAGATTATTTCACTTATAATTCAATGTATCACAATTCCAGTGGGTCAGAAGTTTACATACACTACGTTGACTGTGCCTTTAAACAGCTTGGAAAATTCCAGAAAATTATGTCATGGCTTTAGAAGCTTCTGATAGGCTAATTGACATCATTTGAGTCAATTGGAAGTGTACTTGTGGATTTATTTCAAGGCCTATCTTCAAACTCAGTGCCTTTTTGCTTGACATCATGGGAAAATCAAAAGAAATCAGCTAAGACCTCAGAAAAAAAATTGTAGACCTCCACAAGTCTGGTTCATCCTTGGGAGCAATTTCCAAA
This sequence comes from Coregonus clupeaformis, assembly GCF_020615455.1. Classification (NCBI taxonomy): domain Eukaryota; kingdom Metazoa; phylum Chordata; class Actinopteri; order Salmoniformes; family Salmonidae; genus Coregonus; species Coregonus clupeaformis. The sequence goes on along the minus strand of NW_025533534.1, from coordinate 442,861 downwards.
CGCCTGAAGGTACCACGTTCATCTGTACAAACAATAGTATGCAAGTATAAACACCATGGGACCACGCAGCCATCATACCGCTCAGGAAGGAGACACGTTCTGTCTCCTAGAGATGAACGTACTTTGGTGCGAAAAGTGCAAATCAATCCCAGAACAACAGCAAAGGACCTTGTGAAGATGCTGGAGGAAACAGGTACAAAGTATCTATATCCACAGTAAAGCGAGTCCTATATCGACATAACCTGAAAGGCCGCTCAGCAAGGAAGAAGCCACTGCTCCAAAACCGCCATAAAAAAGCCAGACTACGGTTTGCAACTGCACATGGGGACAAAGATCGTACTTTTTGGAAAATGTCCTCTGGTCTGATGAAACAAAAATAGAACTGTTTGGCCATAATGACCATCGTTATGTTTGGAGGAAAAAGGGAGTACTTGCAAGCCGAAGAACACCATCCCAACCGTGAAGCACGGGGGTGGCAGCATCATGCTGTGGGGGTGCTTTGCTGCAGGAGGGCCTGGTGCACTTCACAAAATAGATGGCATCATGAGGAAGGAAAATTATGTAGATATATTGAAGCAACATTTCAAGACAGTCAGGAAGTTAAAGCTTGGTCGCAAATGGGTCTTCCAAATGGACAATGACCCCAAGCATACTTCCAAAGTTGTGGCAAAATGGCTTAAGGACAACAAAGTTAATGTATTGGAGTGGCCATCACAAAGCCCTGACCTCAATCCTATAGAGAATTTGTGGGCAGGAATGAAAAAGCGTGTGCGAGCAAGGAGGCCTACAAACCTGACTCAGTTACACCAGCTCTGTCAGGAGGAATGGGCCAAAATTCACCCAACTTATTGTGGGAAGCTTGTGGAAGGCTACCCGAAACGTTTGACCCAAGTTAAACAATTTAAAGGCAATGCTACCAAATACTAATTGAGTGTATGTAAACTTCTGACCCACTGGGAATGTGATGAAAGAAAGAAAAGCTGAAATAAATCATTCTCTCTACTATTATTCTGACATTTCACGTTCTTAAAATAAAGTGGTGATCCTAACTGACCTAAGACATGGAAGTTTTACTAGGATTAAATGTCAGGAATTGTGAAAAACTGAGTTTAAATGTATTTGGCTAAGGTGTATGTAAACTTCCGACTTCAACTGTACATATACTCAGTACTTTGTTGAAGCACCTTGGGCAGCGATTACAGCCTCAAGTCTTCTTGAGTATGACGCTACAAGCTTAGCACACCTATATTTGGGGAGTTTCTCCCATTCTTCTCTGCAGATCCTCTCAAGCTCTGTCAGGTTGGATGGAGACCATTGCTGCACAGCTATTTTCAGGTCTCTCCAGAGATGTTCGATCGGGTTCAAGTCCGGGATCTGGCTGGGCCACTCAAGAACATTCAGTGCCTTGTCCCGAAGACACTCCTGCGTTGTCTTGGCTGTGTGCTAGGGTCGTTGTCCTGTTGGAAGGTGAAACTTCGCCCCAGTCTGAGGTCCTGAGTGCTCTGGAGCAGGTTTTCATTAAGATCTCTGTACTTTACTCCATTCATCTTTGCCTCAATCCTGACTAGTCTCACAGTCCCTGCCGCTGAAAAACATCCCCACAGCATGATGCTGACACCACCATGCTTCACCGTAGGGATGGTGGCAGGTTTCCTCCAGACGTGACGCTTGGCATTCAGGCCAAAGAGTTCAATCTTGGTTTCATCAGACCAGATCATCTTTTCTCATGGTCTGAGAGTCTTTAGGTGCCTTTTGTCAAACTCCAAGCGGGCTGTCATGTGCCTTTTACGGAGGAGTGGCTTCTGTCTGGCCACTCTACCATAAAGGCCTGATTGGTGGAGTGCTGCAGAGATAGTTATCCTTCGGGAAGGTTCTCCCATCTCCACACAGGAACTCTAGAGCTCTGTCAGAGTGACCATTGGGTTCTTGGTCACCTCCCTGACCAAGGCCCTTCTCCCACGATTGCTCAGTTTGGACGGGCGGCCAGCTCTAGGAAGAATCTTGGTGGTTCCAAATTCTTCCATTTAAGAATGATGGAGGCCACTGTGTTTTTGGGAACTTTCAACGCTGCAGAATGTTTTTGCTACCCTTCCCCAGATCTGTGCCTCAACACAATCCAGTCTCGGAGCTCTACGAACAATTCCTTCGACCTCATGGCTTGGTTTTTGTTCTGACATGCAATGTCAACTGTGGGACCTTATATAGACAGGTGTGTGCCTTTCCAAATCATGTCCAATCAATTGAATGTACCACAGGTGGACTCCAATCAAGTTGTAGAAACATCTCAAGGACGATCAATGGAAACAGGATGCACCTGAGCTCAATTTCGAGACTCATAGCAAAGGGTCTGAATACTTATGTAAATACGGTATTTCTGTTTGTTTTTGTTAGCAAACATTTCTAAAAACCTGTTTTCGCTTTGTCATTATGGAGTATTGTGTGTAAATTGATGAGGATTTTTATATATTTAATCTATTTTAAAATGAGGCTATAACGTAACAAAATGTGGAAAAAGTCAATGGGTTTGAATACTTTCCGAAGGCACTGTATATATTACTGCAGTGCAAGGGTTTCTGCAGGGTACTGTGTCAGTTGATGTAATGAAGCCCTAACTGTGTGCAACCATACACACACGTCTCCTCTCCACTGCACTCTAAGAGTACCCGGCTACCCATATCCATACAATACATACCTGGCTGATGCGGTTGAAGCCGTACTGCCTGAAGTTCTCGTCGTACAAGGGCACGGTGCGGGGCCCGATATAGAAGGGCTCCCAGGGGTCCACCCAGGATAACGTATAGGCCACGTCCAGGGGCCCCAAACCCTGGCGGTGTCTGTTCACCCACTGAGAGTAGTTTGTAGGGGCCTGGCACCGCGGGCACAGCTCCTCGTAGAAGGGCCTCACCTCGCCCACCTGGTACAGCTGCACCAGCTCCGACTTGGTGGCGGGCATCTTGCGTACGTGGCGGATCTCGAAGGCGGGCAGTACGAAGACCTCGTCCGTGGCGGGTTCACGTCTCATGACCAGCGCCAGGAACTGCTGGTGGAGGTCGGCACTGGGTGCCATGTCGATGTCGATGACCAGGATGTAGTTGGCTTCCGTGCCGCCACGGGCAACGTTCCGAAGGAGATTATTCGGGTAGGAGACGTTTCCTTTTCCACCGATGGCGTAGTTCTGGTATTTGTCTCGGTGCGTCTCGAGCCTGGCGAAAACAGCGGCACAGTCCTCAAGCCCGGTGAAATGCTCCCGGTCCTGCTCCGGGAAACTGGCCATCTGCCCAGAGTGGCACACCAAGTGGAAGTCCACCAAGGCCTGGATTTGAGGGCAGAAGATGCTGAGGGCGTAGACCAGGGCTGTGGCAAACTTGACATCTTGGCCGTGAGCGAATATGGCCACTGAGAGAGGGTTTTGCCACCTTTCCACTAAAGAATTCAGGTGATGCAAATTGTTGATGGATGTGTGCGTTGCTAAGGCCAAGAAGTGAGAGCTCGCATCCGCTCCTGGCTTCTGATTGGTAGAGAAATCGCTTTTGATCAAGTTCTTGTACACGCGGTATTGCCCGCTGGCATCAAAGAAACCCCCTGTGGACAAAGAGTACCTGAGACGCTCTTTCCGTGAATTTATCTCCGGGTGGACATTTTTCTTGCCAGAGCTCCCGAAAAGCTCTGAGTATCGGTAGCGCTGCTGCTTACCGTGCAGTTTCGATAGGAAGGAGAGGTAGATCATTTGTAAGAGTGCCACGAGCACCAGAGCGCCGAGCACCACTTTGAACACCGAACATTTCTTAGAGAAATGCATTCCCGACCATTACATGTACACCACATGCAACAAGTCAAAAATACTTGAGCAATATGCCCCAGGAAGGTATCAAATCTACCACTGCTTGCTAGTTAGCTAGCTACACGGCGCTAGCTAGCTAATTTGGCACTTTGGATACGTGGGGGGCTCGACTATCTCGTGTCGTTGACACCACGCATTTTAGATCGTGAAATCATTGTATGTACATCCTTCATATCTGATGCTATACGGTTCTGTCAATCTCATAGCGTTTCAGCAACATCAACAACCCATTAGGGCATTTGGAGAAGGGGCGCCTGTGATGTTGTGGCGCATGTCTATGCGCTTTTCATATTACCACGAACCCTAGAATAGAAGGGCATGTAAAGTTTGACATAATGGAGCATTTATTGTGTTCGCAGCAAACAGCTGCACGTTCAAATATGCTATGCGGCTAGCTAGCACTTTTATGAAAATGGTCTCTTGAATAACATAAACTGGTGCAGCTGTACCAGGTGGGCGAGTTGAGGCCCTTCTACGAGGAGCTGTGCCCGCAGTGCCAGGCCCCCACAAACTACTCTCAGTGGGTGAACAGACACCGCCAGGGTTTGGGGCCCCTGGACGTGGCCTATACGTTATTTACATTTACATACGTTATCCTGGGTGGACCCCTGGGAGCCCTTCTACATCGGGCCCCGCACCGTGCCCTTGTACGACGAGAACTTCAGGCAGTACGGTTTCAACCGCATCAGCCAGGTATGTAAAATACATTATTTTTAAAGCGCTAGTTTGCCATGCATTTGAGATAAATTGTATTTTCGATCCATGTGATGACTCAGAGGACGAGGTGGCCGTACCCGCCAAGAATTGGACTGCAAATACATCTTAACAATATCCGAACCACATTAGGAAAATATTCTGAACAACTGCTAATTCCGAACACATTTCGAACCACATTAGGAAAATATTCTGAACAACTGCTAATTCCGAACACATTTCGAACCATTCTGAACAGAGGTGGGTCTAGGGGTCACGTGACCCTTTTGCCCCATTTTGACGTGACGTAAAACTGCAGAAGACTACAAATCAGCGCGCTGAGTGAAAGAGCCAGTACTGCACAGAACTTTTTTTAAGACGTACAAAAGAAAAGAACAACAGAAAAATAGGTATGTAAATGCAAATTATATGTATAAGCGACATGTATTTCTGAATTATGTTGATTGACCGATGTAGACTAACTGTCTCGATAAACGTATTCTTATTGTCTGTAACTTATCCGCTGAACGTAGTGGTACAGTACGCGTACAGTAGACAGTAGATACATCAATGCTAAATTGAGTAGTTACTTGGTCTTTGTCAGCGTAACAAAAAAATAATATCGATATGTACAGGCAAATTATTCCGCATGGACGTACGATTTGAATGTACATGTTTTTATGTCGGTCCTGGTATTTAAATTGTCGATGTAGACTCGCTGCCCCATAGTACAGTCCCCTCTGTGAGATGCAACTTTTCCGCTGACTTTAATTTGACCTCAGAAGTACAAAACTATGACTACATTGATGATACTTTGACCAGGTTGTTGAGATAACAAAATTAAGTTTACGTGTTGGAGTACAAGCATATTATTCTATGGAAGTATTAATTTTATAAAATGGTATGGACCTGGTATTACTGTACCATAGCCAGAGCAAACTATCACGACTGTACATCTATGCTAAATTGATTGAGAATGTAATCACAACAGAGAACTTGGTCGTTTAGTCTAACTTAGCTCATGTTTGCAGATACTGACCAAGACGGGGAAGCCAGACTCATACTGGAGAGACATCTGCCAAAAGTATGCCCAGGGCAGCTACCAGTTTTCCACAGGCAAAAGGCCCGGTGGTAAGAAATGGAAAAGAGCCCTGGAGTGTATGGATGCTTGCCCGCTGCAGAGCAAGAGTAAGGTGGATCTGTTCGGGGAGACACCTAAAATGCTCTTGTGTTCCATAAGGTAGGTTATATGATGATTTATTTCATTTAAGTGATGATAAGTTGCTGTAGCATGAAGTCGATTATTTGATGGATCATACCCTATGTGCACAAATTTGGATAAAACTAACAGTGTAGGATCATTGGTGAAATTATTTATTACAAGTAGCATGAGCCTCTTTTTGTGCTTTGAAATCCTGCCTCCCCCCTTCAGTCAGATGCATCAGAGGCAGGTGGAGGCTCCTATGAGGCAGGTGGAGGCTCCTATGAGGCAGGTGGAGGCTCCAGGCAGGTGGAGGCTCCTGGAGTGCATCCAGGACCCTGCAGGGGTGGAGTTGTACACAAAGACAGGGACACTGCAGAAGGGTGGCAAAGTCCTTGACGTCCTCAGGTGTGGGAGGGGTCCTCCTCCCTCGAGAGTTTTCACCGCCACCAGTGTGCTTTTGTTCCAGGTAAATTCAAAATGTTAACTCTGCCGTATGCTGATCTTAAAAAAAGTCTGTGTTATGACATAGTATGCACTTGAATTATTCAAATAACAATGTAATTGTCACTTTGTATTTAATAGGTGTTAATATGTATTGACTTCATAATAATGGTTGACCTAACCTGAGTATTTTGTTTCTTAGGCTTTCGATGCAATGCATTGCACACACAAATGTACATGCTGGAGGGGGGTGTCGAGGTGGAACATGAACCGGGCAAAGGAAGCTGTAGCTGTGGTGGGGGCATCAACCCTGAGGACATTTGATGTTCGCTTGATGTCTCACCTAAACAGCATGAGCCAGCGGGTCCTTGGTTGTTCTCTGGTTCCAGAATTCACCCCACCTGGAAAACCTACTGGTGAGATAGCTCTCAGATCAGCACTGAGCATTTGAGTATTACTTCCTCTCCCACTTTTCTTTTTCTCTGCCACCTCCACCCCTCCTCAGAGGACGTGGGAGTGAAGATCGGGCTCTACATGTAGGAGATGTGTCTGTGTCTGTGTTTGTGTCCTTTCCTCTTCTTTAACTATGTGTTTAAACACTATGTGTTACAGGCAGCGCATTGCTGTGGAGTACCTGTTGGCCCAGTCCAATAGAGGCGACCTGCTGGTTCCACAGCAGCTGCCAGAGATCCCCACAGAGGAGCTCGGGGACGACGGGGGTGAACCTGACGTCACGGTGTGCCAGGTAGCTGACCTTAGGGTAGGTGATCCTGATCCTCCAATATGTGCCGTGAGGCCCAGGTGACACTGGAGGGTGACAGTGGACCCAGATCCCTGGATGAGGACATCATTGTGGAGGAAGACGACACACAAGACAGCACATCAGACCAGGTAATGTAACACCTTTCTCAAAAACAAGATATGTAACAAGTTCGCTAATGATATGCCACAAGTATCATCGTTTGTCAAGTAAAACGTCAAGTATTACGTTTTATGGAGAGAGAAAAAAGGTCAACATTGCTCAAATAGTTCAAAGAATTTTACACATTTATTTACATGTGTTTTTTTCATGATTTTCACTTTTCAGAATAGCCGATGTGATTCCAGAGGTGTCTTGGGCTGGGATGCGGTTGATGACCTGGCAGCCTACCTGGTTGGCCTGAACCGAACCATCACTGCCTTGTCATCAAAAGAGGAGGCTGACATAGTCCATCTTTACATGGCTCTCCCTGCTATGGACAAGGAACCTTTGAGGTTCGGCCAGAAAGCGAGGAAGAAGACCGTGGCAGGACCTTGGAGAGCGCCCAGGAAGCCGAGTGGCTCTGCTCCTGGACAGCAGGCGGCAGAGAGGTGATTTGACACAATTCTTAATCATTTTGGTTCATTACAAATCATTGAATCAGAAGGCTGTACTGCGTCAAACCAGGATTGAAAAAAATATTTTGTGATTATATTAGTTTGTGGGGGTAAATTGGGCTGTTCACAGGTGACAGGTTGTTGCTATTATTATTATTTTTTGTTTACAGCCTTGTTTAAAGTCCGGACCATATCATCCTTCTTTCCCACAGACTGTTCATGACTCACGGGCAGGCAGCCCAGGACCCCGAAGTCCACAGGGTCAGCGAATGTGTTTGCCTGAGACTTTTAAAAGAGTTTCAGCAAGCACCAAACAGGCCCAAGGACACAAGGAGTAGAACTCTGCCCATCCCACAGTCCATTGTGGTGGCCTACAGCCATCTTAAACAGCTGCTGGAGGACAGCAGGGTTGTTCTGGAGAAGACCAACGTGGTTCTGATACCAGTAAACAACACAACAATCTCTTCTTGGTGAGTCTTGTTTTTTACGTGTGCACCTTTCCTATACAATGACATTATATTATTATATTATTAAACTGCAAGAAAAACCTTCAACTGCTTGCTTGTTAGAAAATACTAAACATAGGAGGATAGGCTACTATGTATAAAAGAACTAACTGGAAGCTACTGTATGCATTTTTGTCTTTTAGGCTGCTTAGGAGGGATAAGAGGAAGGACAGGGACATGCTGCTGCAGGGCACCATACTCCCCAAACGGTTTGAACTGGCCAAGGACTCACTCCCTGAAGCCCAGACTCTTCCGGCTGCTCCTGTGCAGCATGGGCATGAGGCTATGGTGTTTGAGGAGCCAGAGAACCGGGAGGGTGAGGCAGTGATACGCCCTCGGCACAGTGTTCGTTCTGCCTTGGCACAGCACTACCAGCCTGGGTCATACGTATGGCCTGGTTCTGCTGGCTCAGCCTCGTATGAGCATGGTAACCTGCCACCACCCCCATCTCCTGCCTGGGCCTCGTACCAGCAGGGTCACCTGCCACCACCACCACCCCCATCTCCTGCCTGGGCCCTCGTACCAGCAGGGTCACCTCCCACCACCACCATCTCCTGCCTGGGACTCGTACCAGCAGGATTACATGCCACCACCACCATCTCCTGCCTGGCCCTCGTACCAGCAGGATTACCTGCCACCACCACCATCTCCTGCCTGGCCTTCGTACCAGCAGGATTACCTGCCACCACCACCATCTCCTGCCTGGCCTTCGTACCAGCCACCTCCCCCCTTCCAGCCACCTCTCCCCTTCCAGCCACCTCCCCCCTTCCAGCCACCTCCCCCCTTCCAGCCACCTGCTGACCATCCACTGTACCTGGCCCCTCCACCACCTGGCACCTCTGTTCAGCCAAGGCAACGTACGTGGAGACAGAAAAAAGCTGCCCAGGAGAACGAGGAGCTGATGGCTAGGGGTGAACCTCCACGCAAGAAGTTCAGGGATACCTACCAGTACATTTGCAAGCAGTGTGGGCAGGGGAAAAACAAAAGTACGGGTCACACCCAGCTGAAGGGGCGGTGGTACTGTCCAGCCTCAGGACTCACCCTGGCAGAGTGGAAGGACCAGTTGACCAGTCTTGCCAGTGGGAAATAAAGGAAAATGTATGAATAAATAAATACTGTATATAATAGTTATGTGTAAATAGTTAAGTATTGTATATAGTTAAGTTTTTCATTTCTGTGTTCTAAAAAAATAAAAAAAAAAAAAATAGATGTATATATTTGTTAAATATATACTTTCAGGTTTAATAAAGTGACCAAAGTTTGTCAAATTGTATAATAATGTGTAGATAGTAAAGTATTGTATATAGTTATGTTTTTCATTTCTGTGTTTGTGCATTGCATGGTGTTCTAAAAAAGAAAACAACAAAAAAATAAAGATGTATATATTTGCTAAATATATACTTTCAGGTTTAATAAACTGACCAAAGTTTCTCAAATTTTGACTTCTGGATTGTTTTTCTCCTATACCTCCTATACTTTATTCCTAGAACTCTTGCAAAGTAACTAAGTAGGCTACCAGTGCTGTTATTAAATATCAGCACTCTGGAAAGCCCTCTGCCAATGAAAATACATACTTTCTTGCTTTGATCTTCCTGACCTCTTTTCTCACCAGTGTTTGATGTTGTAGGGGGTGTTGAGAGGGGGGTGGAGCTGAGGGTAAGAGGTGAGATGAAAGGGATGGGGCAGGAGAAGCCAAAGCGGTGGGGGGTCTGTGACCTGAGTGCTGTGGAGATGGGGGTAGGGCAGTGTTCTGGGGGTGCACCTGAGGTGTGCAGCAGCCGGGGTAGGGGCTGATCAAACCTGTTGAAGAACAAGTTCAGGTTGTTCACCCACTTCTGGTCCCCCCGCAGTCTGGGACAGTTGCTAAATATATATATATATTCTGGGACAACTAACCCCTAATCAGGATGAATGACACATAGCACTTTAATTACATCAAAATCAGATTTATTGGCCAAGTATGTTAACACACACACAATGATTTTGGTTCTGGCTGCTTTTAAACAATACATGCAATATTCACACAACTCACTTAATACAAGCAATATACACGTTATACGAAAGAAAAATTATGTTAATGCATGGTATTGGTGCATGCTGCCACGGTGCACAGCGTCGTCGGATCGAATCCCGCAGGAGACAAAGTGTCAATGTTGTCGATAAAAGTGATAAAAATAAGCGCACATGCGTGTGAAAATAACTTTAAAGGCGTTGTGAGTGGAGAAAAAAACATGACAAATTGTTTGTTTTTCTCCTTTTCTCTTTCCGTTTCTTCTCTTTCCCCCCCCCCCCCCTCTTTTTCCTTCTCCCCCCCCCCTAGCAGTCCCTTTTGCCCCATTTTTGGCCGAGTGGTTAAGGCGATGGACTGCTAATCCATTGTGCTCTGCACGCGTGGGTTCGAATCCCATCCTCGTCGACAATTATTTTCGCATCTCACGAATAGTAGTGGTGTAACGTAACTAGCTAGTTTGAACAGTACTTGAATGAACACTATCTGGCAAATTATCCTTCTCCGTGTGTGTAGAAAATGAAGACGATCTTGGTCAAAACCACCAGTGCCTTTGCCGCCTATGAAACTATTCTAACGTTACATTAAAACATATGTTGCGAATAAGTATAGCCAAACTATTTAACTAAATTGGGATAGATGTATGAATGACCGCTTATAGACACAGTACCAAGACCTGTGTAGTTCCATCACCTACCATGGACACAAAATCCAAACCTTATTCATTGCCCAAAGCCAAAGAAAGTTATGAACTATAGTGTGCTATTTTATGGGTACTGTATGAACCGGTATCTTCCATTAGAGACCTCGTTAACGTACCTCTCTAACAAGTACTGTATAGTTTACTTACTTGCGCAGGGGGGTGGGATGGCATGCCATAGCTCTGTTCATGACAGCTGGTAGGTTCTCTGTTCTGAGACCAGTTTATCGGCAGATGTTGTCCAGGTTTGGTTCATGTGGTCTTCCAGGTATTTGCCCATGAAAGGGGCCCAACAGTAAGTAGTACGAGACTGCTGGCGGCCAGCTAAAGATGCCTGAAACAGTGACCACCAGCAAACTGTATGTATGTATAATATATTACTTATATCTGTATATTATGCATATACAGGCGAAAAGCAGCAGACATCAGAAAACATGTTTTGCGTTGTTTTTTTAAATATTCATAAACATTCACACAAAAAACTAATTTTCTCCACACAACTACATGGTGATAGATAATGTAGGATAGGGCAGTGTGCTTCAGATACTTTGGGGGCACTTAAGACTATAGGACTGAATTTGCTCTGTCAGAGACTGGAAGTGTCTGAAATGGCACCCTGGGCAAAAGTAGTGCGCTATATAGGGAATAGACTGCCGTTTGGGACGTACATTTTATGTTATTCATCTACAACAAATGCTCTGGGCACAGTGTTTTTTCCCTCAACACTTTAAGCTGCAATATGTAACTTTCTGGGCGACTGACCAAATTCACATATAAATGTGTGTTACAGATCTGTCATTATCGTTGAACGCAAGTCTAAGAAGCTGTAGATCTGTTATTATTCTATGTGCACTATTTCTATGCTTCCTGTTCTTAAGTTTGATTTTTGTGTCTTTTACTTTAGGTTTTATACAACAGCATCCAACAACTGGAAATACAATATTTTTGGTTATGGAAAAATATATTTCACAGCGGTTTAGATGGTACAATGATTCTCTACACTACACTTGCTTGTTTTGTCACAAACTGAAATTAGGCGAACTACTATAATTTTTGTAATGAGGAAATGGCGGAGCCATTTCTGCATAGTGCACCTTTAAGAAAGATTGAAATGATAGTGTGTTGTTTGGGAATTGTGTTTTCCCAATCAGATTGTCATTCCTTTTTCAAGCATTATTTTACAGCATGCCAGAGACAAACCTCTCAAATACAGAGCCACCAACAACAGGATCATAATGTACATTGAAATATGACTGACAATAGAGTATAAATAAACATCAAATCAATGTGACTAAGACAATATATGGCCATCAAGAAGGCATGTTGTCTTTTACAACAATCATCCAATAAGATTTTGATGAAACACTGTCTTGAGTAAAAGGCGAAAGGCTTGTAAGTAAACCAGAGTGTAAGTGAAATGTTGGCTAAGTTTTGTTGAACAATAGGTGAAAAGGGATCACTGATCTGAATTGAATGTTCTGGATAATCTGGCCATTGTGACATTGGTTTATTATATAATTTCCTTCATGCAAGACACACGTCAAACTCTGCCCTTGAAATGCCTTCCAGGATCTGTGCTGACTCGATGCTCGATGGCATTCTGCACGATTTCCTATCGTACTAAAGTCTCTACACACAAAGCTACGAAACTAGAACGCCGGCGCCGCCTTTAGAACGGCCCCCTTCGCCCGCATTGGAGGATGCTGCCGATTTGCCCTGTCCTTCCTCTCCTTCTCCCACCAATCGGATGTTGTATTTTTCCCGGTACTCCGTGAGCTCCCGACCTTTTATCTGCATCTGTGTGTTGAGGGACTCTACAATCTTTGATATCTGTAAGGAAAAGAGAGGGGATAGCAGAATGTTAATCATGATGCATGATCAGCAGTGATTTAGTTTTACAAGATAATATTGCAACAACCTATAGCCTTGGTAGTTATGTACACTACCGGTCAAAAGTATTAGAACACCTACTCATTCAACGTTTTTTCTTAATTTTTACTATTTTCTACATTGTAACTACATCAAAACTATTAAAAAACACATATGGAATCATGTAGTAACCAAAAAAGTGTTAAACAAATTTTATATTTGAGATTCTTCAAATAGCCACCCTTTGCCTTGATGACAGCTTTGCACACTCTTGGCATTCTCTCAACCAGCTTCATGAGGTAGTCACCTGGAATGCATTTCAATTAACAGGTGTGCCTTCTTAAAAGTTAATTTGTGGAATTTCTTTCCTTCTTAATGTGTTTGAGCCAATCAGTTGTGTTGTGACAAGGTATACAGAAGATAGCCCTATTTGGTAAAATACCAAATCCATATTATGGCAAGAACAGCTCAAATAAGCAAAGAGAAACGACAGTCCCTCATTACTTTAAGACATGAAGGTCAGTCAATACGGAACATTTCAAGAACTTTGAAAGTTTCTTCAAGTGCAGTCGCAAAAACCATCAAGCGCTATGATGAAACTGGCTCTCATGAGGACCGCCACAGAAATGGAGGACCTGTGAGTTACCTCTGCTGCAGAGGATAAGTTAATTAGAGTTACCAGCCTCAGAAATTGCAGCCCAAATAAATGCTTCACAGAGTTCAAGTAACAGACACATCTCAACATCAACTGTTCAGAGGAGACTGTATGAATCAGGCCTTCATGGTCGAATTGCTGCAAAGAAACCACTACTAAAGGACACCAATAAGAAGAAGAGACTTGCTTGGGCCAAGAAACACGAGCAATGGACTTTAGACCGGTGGAAATGTGTCCTTTGGTCTGGAGTCCAAATTTGAGATTTTTGGTTCTAACCGCTGTGTCTTTGTGAGACGTGATGTGTGTGAACAGATGATCTCTGCATGTGTATTTCCCACCTTAAAGCATCGAGGAGGTGGTGTTATGGTGTGGGGGTGCTTTGCTGGTGACACTGTCTGTGATTTATTTAGAATTCAAAGCACACATAACCAGCATGGCTACCACAGCATTCTGCAGCGATACGCCATCCCATCTGGTTTGGGCTTAGTGGGACTATCAATGACCCAACACACCTCCAGGCTGTGTAAGGGCTATTTTACCAAGACGGAGAGTGATGGAGTGCTGCATCAGATGACCTGGCCTCCACAATCCCCCGACCTCAACCAAATTGAGATGGTTTGGGATGAGTCAGACCGCAGAGTGAAGGAAAAGCAGCCAACAAGTGCTCAGCATATGTGGGAACTCCTTCAAGACTGTTGGAAAAGCATTACAGGTGAAGCTGGTTGAGAGAATGCCAAGAGTGTGCAAAGCTGTCATCAAGGCCAAGGGTGGCTACTTTGAAGAATCTTAAATATAAAATATATTTTGATTTGTTTAACACTTTTTTGGTTATACTACATGATTCCATATGTGATATTTCATAGTTTTGATGTCTTCACTATTATTCTACAATGTGGAAAATAGTAAAAAGAAAGAAAAACCCTTGAATGAGTAGGTGTTCTAAAACTTTTGACCGGTAGTGTATGTTAAAGAGAAGACGCACCATAATTAACGTCGGTCGTGTGCAGTAGATTATGTGCTGGGTGTCGACGAACGGTAGTGATTTAACATGTAGAATCGTCAGGAAATAAAAATGAAATTATGGCCGGCATTCTTGTCTGAGGCGATAGGACGGCCACCTACTGTTTTAAAGTACACTCGGCCGTCAGTTGCTCTAGTGCGTTTCCTCTATTAAAAACACTCCCAAGCGATTTGACCCTCTTGGGAACGTTAGGTGGCTAGTGTGTTTGTACTGTTTTTTAGCTGGAGTGCTTTGGACCCAGAAGGTTAGAGGTTTGCTTCCCCAGTTGGACTATGCCCATAGGCCACCACATCATGTACATATTATGTACATATTGACAGTTGATATATTAATGGTATCTTACCATCAATCTCATTTTAGACAGCCCTTTTTACAACAGCAGTCGTTACAAAGTGCTTTACAGCAACCTCGGATTATACCCCAAAGAGCAAGCAAAGCAGCTTACCTGTTCTTTATTGCTTCCCAGAGCTGGTAAGACTTCCTTAACCGTCCTCTCTACTAGCACCCCGCCCACCAGTCGGAAGCACTTCCTGGTTGGGTCCACATCTTTTAGGGTCTCGATGACTAGGCTAAGAGAAAAGAGGGAAGTTGTGAGAGGAATGTAATATTAAGACATGAAGCTCCTCCCCTCTGACCTTTTCCTCCAATGCGTTTTGAGAGGAAGAGGAGAGAGGAAATTAGGAATCCAGGGAAGACTTGATTCACCCCCTAGTGTCCGAACATCTAATCTTTACATTTACATTTTAGTCATTTAGCAGACGCTCTTATCCAGAGCGACTTACAGTTAGTGAATACATATTTTTTTTATACTGGCCCCCCGTGGGAATCGAACCCACAACCCTGGCGTTGCAAACGCCATGCTCTATCAACTGAGCTACATCCCTGCCGGCCATTCCCTCCCCTACCCTGGACGACGCTGGGCCAATTGTGCGCCACCCATGAGTCTCCCGGTCGCGGCCGGCTGCAACAGAGCCTGGATTCGAACCAGGATCTAGTGGCACAGTTAGCACTGCGATGCAGTGCCTTAGACCACTGCGCCACTCAGGAGATGCACTACTTTACAGACTGAACAATGATTACTCCTCTCTGTGGCCAAGTCCACAGTTAAGTCCACTGAGGTGAACAGTGAGTGAAATAGTACTGTAGTTACCTGTGCTCGTTGATCTCCATCTCCAGCTCTGCAGCCTTGGAGGCCATGCTGCGCTGCTCTGAGCGCATCCTCTGGAATGCAGCCACAACCTTTTGAACACACCAAATACATCACATTCACTCATTATAATATGTGCCATTTAACAAACCCTTTTATACAAAGTGACTTAAATCTGGTGACCTGCGGAAGGCCTGCGTGGGCAACAAGTTTAGTCAGTGTCAAAGCTCTCTTACAGTAGTGCATGCATACATTTTCGTATCCGGGTCCCTAGTGGGAATCGAACCCATGATCCTAGCGTTGCAAGCGCCATGCTCTACCAACTCAGGCAGCCACAATACACACAGATTTCTGAACTTACATTAGACTGAACAAAGTTGCAAAAAGCCTCGTTATATAGGCCTACCTGGAAAAGGAAATATCATTAGACCATTTATTGCTTAGCTATAAGTAAATACAATAGTCGTTTATTTGTGATTTGTCAAACTGGCTGTATTACTAATGCGGTTGTGTTTGCCACTGGTTGGCAAGGGAGAGCGACGCACTAGTAGCACGAACAACAGTACTGAATACTGTACTGATAGAAACCTAGTCAGGCTGATAGATTGCAGTTAGCTAAGATTATTATAAACTCAATGAGGTTATGTTGTGAATACGACTGATACCAGACTTGGCCTCTTAATCATAAAATATCAGTTTTGAGGAACACACTAGTAAGAAGCAGACGATGGTAAGGGAGCGAGCTAGATAGCTAGCTAGCTAGATGCGTGACTGGCAAGTCCGGGTTTGTATCTCAAAGTCCGCAACTATTAAAAATGCATTTGCTAACAAAACATGAATATTCTGACACTGAAGGATTTAAAGGAGAGTGAGGATACCTGCTCGGCCGATGGCCCTGATTGTTTACCCCCGGTATTGTTGCTGGGTTTGCTAACCGTGCTGCTGTTGGCTGCCATCTTGGAAGGGTGTCGCTAGTGGAGTGGGCTGAGGGCCCAAAACGTACCATCTTGAGCTGTCTCGTGTGATTGCCTGTTAGGAAAACCGTAATCAACACAACACACGAACAATGTCGTACTAGCTAGTCTCGTAGTCGTGTAATTTGGCGCCGCAAACACAACGCATGCAGTACAGTAGGTAGTTACATTGTTGATGTTTTCATACATTACTGACTGGATTTTGCATTAACTTGAAATTAAAACAGAGTCCAAAGTACAGCACAAGCAAAGAAGAGACTTCTCTGGTGTTGCTCAGTCGGGTACAGACACCTTTGGTTTGACACTTGCGTCAAGCCAATGCTCGTGGTGAGGTGCAGTTTGAGAAGAACTCCGGTGAAACATTTACTGGACTGTCATTCGTCTTGGGGCTCGAACTACATTGGGGTGCATCACAGGTAATTACACGGTCAATCTTTTAACTGACAACTGAAAGTTGTTTACAATGCATGCATCTGTTACCATAGCCCAAGATCCCTTTTGAATTGGTAATTCTAAGATGAAACTACTTCATGCCTCTGTTTTCATTCAATAATTCATTTTCTGTCAAGGTTTACAGTACTAGTGTCACTGACTTGTAAATGTAGGTCAATTAGTAATGTTCAGCTATTATAACTAGTCACATATTTTTGACCCCTTGTTACACTAACCCTTTACATGCTTGACGTCATCTAAACTCAAGTGTGTCTTTCTTTCCAGGATGTCATCATCGCCTCATCCAGTGGCAGCGGTGTGCCAGGTGACCGCAACCCCTGACAAGGAGGCCAACTTCACCGCCTGCAAGCGATTGGTGCAGGCGGCAAAAGAGGGTGGAGCCAGCATGGTTTTCCTACCTGAGGGGTTTGACTACATCGGCTCTAGTCGAGAGGAGACCCTGAATATGTCTGAGAGGCTAACGGGAGACGTGATCTCACGCTACACCCTGCTGGCCAAGTGAGTACTACTAGGACTAGCCACAGAGTGTGGTTGTCTATTCTATTCATTTCTATTACATCCTAGTCTAATAATAATTCTGGAATGGGGAGACTTCATCGCACTTGTTTTGTTATTGATTAGTGCTTTTGCAGTTAATCCTCATCTGTCCTTTCTTAGGAAGCTGAGCGTGTGGCTCTCTCTTGGAGGGTTTCATGA
This sequence comes from Coregonus clupeaformis, assembly GCF_020615455.1. NCBI lineage: Eukaryota > Metazoa > Chordata > Actinopteri > Salmoniformes > Salmonidae > Coregonus > Coregonus clupeaformis. Next base: position 425,297 of record NW_025533534.1, on the reverse strand, counting down.
GAGAGGGCATGACTGGGAGATGGACAGGCGAATCTACAACAGCCACATCATCATCAATGAAAAGGGTATTAACATACAAACACACACACACACACATACACACACACACACACACACACACAAATACTGAAGTGCTGACACTTTCTCTTAACCCTACAGGTGATATAGTGTCCGTATACAGGAAGTCCCACTTGTTTGATGTGGAGCTGCCAGGAAGAGGTGTGTCCTTAAAAGAGAGTGCCTTCACCATACCTGGATCCAGCCTCATTCATCCAGTCCAAACTCCCATTGGCAAGGTCATTCTATGATTCCACCAATCCAGCTCTCATTGAATTGTTATTGCAACTAACCTCCATCTTTTTACACCAGATTCTATGATCTACCACCCCAGCATTCTGATTCTTCACCAGCGTTCTGTCACTGTATTGTGTTCCAGGTGGGACTGGGTATCTGTTATGACCTGAGGTTCCCTGAGCTGTCATTGAGTCTGCTGCGACAGGGGGCGGAGATTCTGACCTACCCGTCAGCGTTCACTGTGGCCACAGGAGCTGCCCATTGGGAGGTGGGATAAATTGTTGCAGAAACACACGTCTTCCTCTGTGTTGTACTATAATTTATACTAGCTACTATTTCTAGCACTGCTATTTCTATGTTTTAATACAAGTTATAACAGTGTTGTTCAAACCTAGTCTTGGGGACCCACAGGGTATGCAGGCTTTTGTTCCAGTCCAGTACTTACATGCCTGATTCAAATCATAAACTTAATTAGTTGATTCAGGGTCCTTAGTACTGGGCTAGAACAAAAGCCTGCAACCCCTGTGGATCCTACTCTTCAGGACCAGTGTTGAAGAATGTGGACCAATAGAAAACATGCTGCTCTTCTAACCACAGGTGTTGCTTCGAGCCAGGGCCATTGAGACCCAGTGCTTTGTCCTTGCCGCGGCCCAAGTGGGCAGTCACCACGAGAAACGTTCATCGTACGGCCACGCCCTGGCTGTGGACCCCTGGGGGGTGGTGATGGGGGACTGTGGAGGAGAGAACACAGGCATGGCTCTGGTGGAGATCGACTTGGAGAAGCTCAGGGACACACAGAGAAACATGCCTGTGCAGCAACATCGCAGAGACACCAGCTTCTACTACAGCTTGGGTGGAAAGGACTGAGAGTCAAAGTTTGTGTCCCAATTCTCCACACTTTTTCTTGGAAGTGTGCACTTGTGCACTCCCCCACATAGATTTAACAGCATAGGATTGGTGTAAGCATGTGGCTATTACACCAATCCAATCATTTTTAATCCATGTGGGTAAATGCACATTTCAGGGAAAAGGGTGGAGAATTGGGACGTAGGCATGTTCCGGAAAAAACACTGGAAGAGCAGATTTACCATGTTACTGATGTCAATGTTGCTATGCTGTATACAACTAGCAGATGGTGCTATTAGTATGAGGCTTCTACACTGTTTTTTTTTTTTATATACCACAATCAGTAGTAATTTATTATCGATGCTGTAACTAATTTTTTTAGACTGTGATCGACTTTCTGGCTTTTTGACCCTTCAAATAAGATAAACTAGATTTTCTAGCCACAATCCAATGTTAGCCATGACCAAGCCCAGGAGGACCAGAAGATATTCCTCTCTAACCAAATGCATGGGGGTTTCCAATAAAGCACTGTATGTGTGTGTTATGCTGGATTAAATGAGGACATGGATGAAATAATATCTGTTTAATAATACATTTATTATGTAGGGCAAAAATCCTTTGCTGCAAGAAATGTGGCATATGATCTTGTTTGACATCAAATATATAACGTTGCACTCTGACTATTCCCAATCCAATGTACTTGATGAAAAATAAAAAGAATGGGTTGAAGTGGGCGATCAAGAAACCGGAAGCTAACGTCACTGGTTTTGACCCCCACTAAACAGCACAGCCACAAAGTCGTAAAAATTCATGAAAACAAACATTTACCTTTGGTCTTAATTTAACGTTAGGGTTAGTTATAAGGTTAGCAGTGTGGTTAAGGTTAGGTTTAAAAAATCAAATGTCCTAAAAAGCGAAATTGTAGAAATAGGCGGGGTTTATTACTTTATTGTATGTGATAACTAGTGACGACCCACAGGAACGGGACAGAAAAAAACATGGGGAGAATGTGAAATATATTTTAGTAAAAAGTCTTCAGTTTCTACTCAAGAAAAGGATGATTCGATCTGTCCCGGGTGGAATAGGGATTGAAAAGGTAAGGTATGTTGCTGGTGCACACCGCGGTGTGATGAGGTTATATTTTACACTCCATCGTAACTACCCGTAGGCAATTTTAACTGAATACAGGTTGCTCATCTCTCCATGTATTATGCAGTAAATCATTTTCACCACATATTCAGCATATGATGCATTTATAGATACATTTGACAAGTCAGTTATGCATATAATAAGAAATCGCGTTGTCAATTTCACCATGCCAAATGGTGGAGTTACATCAAAATCGAATCAGGCCCCCCTTAACCAACTGATGTTATAAAGGAGCGCTCGAGCCCCTGCCAGTCGTATCTTGTTGACTACCTTGGTAGTTAGCTAGCAAAATTCGAGTAGGTTTTTATATCATACTACAAGACAGTCATTCACAGATAAATCGTACTTATTTGTGGTTCTAACTAGCTGGCTGCATCTTTTATGTTAAATTTAGGATGATGTCATTGTAAACTATAACAAACATTCGTTGTATCATCCAGAAACCCTACTGAACTAGCTACAAAAAAAAATCATAGCACCCCCATGGCATGATACATCAGAAAGGCGCGTGATGACAGATACTGTAGTTGCAGTGGAACTTTGCATTTTCATGCTTATTTAGTGGCAAGGTAGCTTACACAGTAAAACGGAGATACATAGTTTGTATTGCATGAAGATCTTATGGCATAAATCTATATGGCGGTATTGCATAGTGGTATTTATTTTTCCTTCCATACATACACCCATATATAGTCCTATGTATCACGTGATTATTACCATACCATAACTAAATTAATGGAGCTGTGTTTTACATACTGCGAAGTATGATGCTAGGGTGAGTATGGGGCATACGTTGGCCTCTGCATGTGAGCAACAGGAAATAACCTCAGGCCTCACCCACAATTACTTTGGGTGAACATTTGCGTTTTTAGGAAAGTCGATGTCTTTCTCTAGTTTCTGCTCATATTCATTTGCCCCATGCAGCTACAGGTAACTGCCAAAATAAAGGAAACACCAACATAAAGCGTCTTAATGGGGCATAGGGCCACCATGAGCCAGAACAGCTTCAATGCACTTTGGCATAGATTCTACAAGTGTCTGGAACTATTGGAGGGATGCGACACCATTCTTCCACAAGAAATTCCATCACTTGGTGTTTTGTTGATGGTGGTGGAAAACGCTGTCTCAGGCGCCGCTCCAGAATCTCCCGTAAGTGTTCAATTGGTGACTGAGACGGCCATGGCATATGGTTTACATCGTTTTAATGCTCATCAAACCATTCCGTGACCACTAGTGCCCTGTGGATGGGGGCATTGTCATCCTACGGGAGCATAGCCATGGTAGCCAAAATAATGGCCTGCCCAGCATTTTTATACATGACCCTTAGCATGATGGGATGTTCATTGCTTAATTAACTCAGGAACCACACTTGTCTTTTCACCAGTGCTGTATGATTAAGTTAGCCTGAGTCCCTCTGGAGCTCTTGTCCAGAGCATCGGTTGGCGTCCACAGTGCTTGAAGTGGACAGAAATAGGTGCCTGCTGGTACTCTTTATATTATTTAGGTGCAGGGCGGCATTCATAGTATTTAAGATACTATATTCATGTCCATTTTCGGTGTTCCATCTATGACAGTGCTGACATGTTATTGAAGAATCATCAGTTTTGTACTCTCACTTCTACAGTGTCACAACACAAGTTCCTGCCCTGTTGCTTATAGATGGTCTGGTATATTTCTACATCTTTTTTGCTGGATCAGCTCTCAAAGTAAGCACTTCCTCTTTTTCTTCAGATGTACCAGGCCTTCCTTTTGAAACGTTCTGCTTGGGGAATGGGGATAGACAACACTGTTTGAGGAGGGTGCTTCACCATTATGGTCTGATTCCTAAAATACGCAGCATAATGCAAGCTTAGAGAGCTTGGAAAACGTTTTTGTTTTAGGTTTCTCACAACTTGCAATTGAACAGTATTGCATTATAAGGCTATACCCTCGATTATTACAGTAGGTAGGTTTGGGGATGATCAACGTAATAGGTGCTATTAGTAGGGGAGGTATAAATCAGCATTGAAAAATAGTAGTATAGAAAAATTGCTTTTATTTTGTTTGGAGGTGTGTCAAGTCAACCTGTAGTGTTGGCAGTGGGGCCTATGCCTTACAGGAGGTGTGATCATATCACTGAGAGATGGGCAAAACGCTGAGTCATATCCCAGCAACAGTCTCCCCTGGCAACACGTCGCTCCTTGACTACTGACAGAAGAGGCCTGCTTTCTCTCCTACTCTATAAGTTGTGGAACTAACCTGGCTCGTTTTGTACCTCAGATAGATGATGATAATAATGCTGTTTTGCCATTCAAACACATCTGTTCTACAAACCTCTCACTCCTCATACACATTCTCTCAAATGTCAGAGTGAAAATTGATAGGGATCATGTATCCATTGTAGCAGGGTTGGGGGCAATTCCATTTAAATTACAGTCAATTCAGGATGAACACTGAAATTCCAAATCTCTTCAATACTTTTCAATAAATCTTATTTTATTGGAATTTGGTTTACTTTCTGAATTGACTGGAATTAAAATGGAATTGACCCCAACACTGCATTCTAGTAGCTGTTTTATAAAGTCATCGTCCTGTCAAGTTTAACCTAATGCTGTATTTGTTCTGATATGAGATCAAAAGCTTAGCCTTAGTGTGTGGTAAGCAACTTCATGTACCTGACATCTGTTGGATTGAAGTGTATAAAGATACTTAGCCTATTTATGATAGATAATTTCATACCCTTTTGGTTTGCCACGTCAGGCTGGTTCTGAGACTCCCCTGGGAGTGTTCATTTCACTATTGACTCTTATTGGGCTGTTCTAAAATATAAACTTTCCCTCTGTCTATAATGAAGCCTGAAGGTTGTTTAAATTGACCAAAATGTTCACGACTTTACCTCAACCTTGTGAAAAGGTGAGAGGAACAAACATACACCTCTCCAGACTGGGTGGGAACAGACAGTTCCATGTGGAAATGTAACAACATTTAAATTATATGTCAAAAATATATGTCCTTCAAATAGCCTACCATTTCTTTGTACCACAATTCAGGGAATACAAAATTCCAATTGCCATTTTAGTTAAATTTTGACATGGAATGACCTAGTCATTGTAGGTTTTTGTCTTATTGAGACTCCAGCTGAGTGTGTTCACAGCTTGGTGGGCACTGGGCCTAGCAAGTTCATGACCGCAGGACCCGGTGGCTTGGTGGGCACTGGGCCTAGCAAGTTCATGACCGCAGGACCCGGTGGCTTGGTGGGCACTGGGCCTAGCAAGTTCATGACCGCAGGACCCGGTGGCTTGGTGGGCACTGGGCCTAGCAAGTTCATGACCGCAGGACCCGGTGGCTTGGTGGGCACTGGGCCTAGCAAGTTCATGACCGCAGGACCCGGTGGCTTGGTGAGCACTGGGCCTAGCAAGTTCATGACCGCAGGACCCGGTGGCTTGGTGGGCACTGGGCCTAGCAAGTTCATGACCGCAGGACCCGGTGGCTTGGTGAGCACTGGGCCTAGCAAGTTCATGACCGCAGGACCCGGTGGCTTGGTGGGCACTGGGCCTAGCAAGTTCATGACCGCAGGACCCGGTGGCTTGGTGAGCACTGGGCCTAGCAAGTTCATGACCGCAGGACCCGGTGGCTTGGTGGGCACTGGGCCTAGCAAGTTCATGACCGCAGGACCCGGTGGCTTGGTGGGCACTGGGCCTAGCAAGTTCATGACCGCAGGACCCGGTGGCTTGGTGAGCACTGGGCCTAGCAAGCTCATGACTGCAGGAACAGGTGCCAAGATGAAAAAGACTCACACTTTTTAACCAAGAAGTAGAGCCCTCTTGGACTTGTTGGCATTCCTTCTAAAAACAAACATAATTTTATTTCCTGCTTTGATTTGATACAGCTCAAATTGATTTCTTAATTCAAGGTGAGAGGAGTGTTGTTAGCCTAGTGGTCCAGTCTGTTGGTGTATTAGCATGACAACAATAGAAAAGAGTAGGTTACTGTATATAACGTTTTGGGACCAGGCTAGTGAAATGTAGGCTCTGGTGCGTTTTCTCCATAGACACCTATGAGAAAATGTTGATGTAACAAGATGTGTGTCTGTCTCACATAGTAGTGTTCACAGAGCTGTGTCTGCAATGATTTATACTTGAATGAAACATAAGCTGTAGTGACATGTCCTTTTGCTTTTTCTGTTAAATGTTGATGAGTGTAAATGATCTGGATTAGGCCTAGAAGGAGGACTTCTGACTCTATTTCTTCCTGTCATAATGAGCTTGTGACTTGCATCTGTATATAGCCAAGTTATCGTTACTCATTGTGTATTTATTACTTTAAAAAAAACATTTCTATTATTTCTCTCTCTGCATTGTTGGGAAGGGCCCGTAAGTAAGCATTTCACTGTTAGTCTACACCTGTTGTTTACGAAGCATGTGACATACTATTTTATTTTTATTTCTGTTTAAAGAGAGAAGATACTAGACTATCTAATCTCCCCAAAAGAGTCAGTGACACCACTGCCAGCCTAAAATAAGTTATCAGAACAGTGAATCCAATATCCCTCACGCTCTCTGGCTGTTAGTTGGTGACTGGTCTATAGAGTTCCTTTTCTCTCTCATCTTATTCAACTGTTACCATGCACCAGCAAAAAAGATAGCTCAGGTGTGCGAGTGCCTTTTTGAATTTTGACTCGTCTATAGATGAAATCAATTGCTGCCTGCCTTTTGATTTCATACGGTTCACTTTAGGATGAATTTAGTTCATTGCCCTGGGTCTGGTTGGGATGATGATACACTTCACAGTTATATATGAAGTTAGTCTATGTGATTTAAACATTGTTAGCTCATCCTGCTTCCATTTCAACTCATAGGCCTAGCTTGTTTTACCACATGGAAAAAGATCACGTCTTGCTACTTAAGACCAGAAACCATTGTTAGAATCATTAACCTGCTTATTCACAGTCATATAGGCTAGCTAGTAGGTAGTGGAAAAAGATCACATCTTGCTGCATAAGACCAGAAACCATTGTTAGAAGAATCATTAACCTGCGTATTCAGTCAGCTAGTAGCTATCCTATCTTTGATGATCTAGCTAAGATGTTGGTGTATCAGCCCTTCCTCTCAGGTTCTCATCACATACGCTGCTGCTATTTTTTTATTTTTAGGGGGTAGATCAGCTTTAATATTGCAGATAGATTATAACTTCCATCAATGTAATTGTCTGCATCACTTCCAATCCCCCATATGTTTTTTTTCTTTGTTTTTTCTCGCATATATATATATATATATACACATACATACACATATATATATATATATATATATATATATATACATATACATACACATATATATATATATATATATATATATATATATATATATATATATATATATATATATATATATATATATATATATATATATCCTTTAAAAATATATATATTTCCCTTTATTACTTTCCAACCCCACCATCCCTTCCCTAATTGGAGTAAACTAGTGAACAACAATGCTTAGGCCTCTACTTCATGCTTATACATACTATATACATTTTATGGACACAGTCACTAATTATATTTTGTTTGTTTTTACTCCTGAACTTCCTCCGATCATTTTCATGATGTCCATCTGGTATGCTTCTATATGCCATATCTTTCTAACTGTGCTCTTTCACAAAAGCTCACAATATATAACCTATATACTTATTATGGACACAGCATGTCTTACACTAGTTATCCTGTTGTTATTAGTTGTTGTTATTAGTCCCATCCTTCAGCTCCATTCAACACCACCCATCTATCTCTTAACACCATCCATATTGGATTTCTATTTGCCATATATTTTTCAACTGTACTGTGATGTTTTACAAAAGTTCTGAACCTTTCTATTCTCATTGTTTCTACGGTTTGTGAATTGAAAATAAACATCTTTGCTAAAAGTATTATTATATTATTGATCGATTGACTATGACTTTTCAGATCACCCAGTAGTGCTATATGCAGGGTCTGCTCCATGCAAATATTGCAATCCTTCAGCCATTCCTGGACCTGTGTCCAGAAACAAGCTACAAATGGACAGTACCAAAACTAATGATCTAATGATTCTGTCTCTTCACAGCCAAATCTGCAGAGCTGGGAAGATTTTATCCCCCATACAAATAACATTCTATTGGTAGCAAGAATTTTATATAATAATTTAAATTGATAAATTCAAAATTTTGAATCCGGCGTCGTTTTGCGTATCAGTTCATAAACACTATGCCATGGAATCGGTACGTCAAAAATCTCTTCCCAACTATTTTGCAATCTATATGGGACGGCTGTCAATCTTTTGGTCCTTAAATGAAACTGGTAAACTTTTTTTATTTATCACAATTTTCTTTAACCAATTATGTTCTTTAATGTAAGGCCGACAGACAAGTTCCTTACTTTTTCCTCCTTCCACTTTCCTCTTCCATTTTTGCGGTAATGCTGCAATTATTTGGTTGTAATTTTGGGTAGAGCAGATATTTCCATATGTTTTTGTTAGCTGCATGTGCGACATACAGTAACTCCACCATTCCTACCGATAATATAATCAAAGATTATACCTTTTTAAAAAAAATTCTACAAAAAGAACGTTTTTTTAAATTAATTAGTATATTTGAGTTTAACTACTATTTGTTGCAATATTTGTTCTGTCATTTCTGGAGGATGAAATTGAAATTGCAACCAACATTCTATGGCTTGTTTTAGAAATAGTGATATTTGGGAGATTATTTCCTTTGCACGCTGCTGCTACTGTTTATTAGCTGTCACTTTATTCCTAGTTATATGTACATATCTACCTCAATTACCTCGTAACCCTGCACCTCGACTCTGTACTGGTACCCCGTGCATATAGCAAAGTTATAGTTACTCATTGTGTATCTATTATTACTTTTATTATTACGTGTTTTACTTTTCTATTACTTCTCTATTTTCTTTCTCTCTACATTGTTGGGAAGGGCCTGTAAGTAAGCATTTTACTGTTAGTCTACACCTGTTGCATACGAAGCATGTGAAGAATAATACCATTTTATTTGATTTCTGGTCTAGAAGGTGTTGTTTGCCCCTGCCAACACTAGGGGGCAAAAAAGTGAAGTTACTGTGCTCTAGGAGCATTGTGTTCCAAGCCAGCTTCACATCATCACAGTACAGTGGGCAGGATGTGTCCACTCCTGTTCATGTGTGTGTCACTCTGTTCATCCTAATCCCCAATCCAATAGGCCTACACACTCCTGGCTGGTTCTTCCCACACAGAAATGGTTTGTTTGTGTTCATGTATTTCCTCAAAATGGATGCAGCATAAATGCCCCACATAACTGATGGACTGGAGAGGTAAACAAAAATATTTCTAATAGGAATCAATAACTCCATCTGAGTGGGGACCATATAAACAAAGGAACAAACACAAAACGACAGAGTTCAATTTGAGATTCAGACAGAGAGGTGTCGTGTACAATGTGCAGGGCATACAGACTCATCACTCCTCTCTAGCACACACTCAGACACAGAATGGCCTTTAGGATGTTCACCACCAGGGCCCTCCATCATCACAGTCCTCCATACTGAAAGTAGAGAGATACAGCAGATCAGTTTACTGCTGTTCTTCCTGTCTGGGTCTGACAGCTCACACATGTCTCCTAATGACCTCTACCCCTTCCTCCTTCCTATCCCTCCTTCCTACTTCCTATCCCTCCTTCCTATCCCTCCTTCCTCCTTCCTATCCCTCCTTCCTATCCCTCCTTCCGTCACCAACTATAAACAACCCTGCACTGAGGTTGGTACCAGGTTTGGAGTCAGACCTAATCTGAAACAGAAACCTTTACTAGACTCGGTCCCTCTGGTTCCAACTTCCTAACCAGCCAGCCTGTGGTCTGCCTGAAGGTGTATGTGTGTGTGTGTGTGTGTGTGTGTGTGTGTTACGACAGGAACCACTACACAGGAACAGCTACAACAGCATCACCACAGTGCCCTGCCCTGCGATCTGAGTGTGTGTTCCCTCCACCAGGGCACTGCGTGTGTAGCGCGTAGCTAAATGGAGTCGGAGCAGCTCTTCAACAGGAACGGCTACTACAGGAACGGCTACAACAGCATCACCAGCGCCAGCAGCGACGAGGAGCTGCTAGATGGCGCAGGGGTTGTCATGGACTTCCACACCTCTGAGGACGACAACCTTCTGGATGGAGACGCCACCTCACCAGGTAGGCCCACTGCTAATCACTGCCGACTACGCCATCAGACCCCCATAGCCCCCCCATGGCGCTGGGTTACTGTTCCCAACGGAGATATCCATCCATCCAGCCATGCCACCCCATCCCAAAACATCCTCCATCAGATGTCTGCTGCCTCTTGACTTCAGTTCTGCTCCAATTCATACCGGTCATCTCCATACCTGCGATTGGTGGTTGCAAACTTACCCGCCCACCCGCCATCTTGTTTTTGTTTCATGCTTACAGCCTAGTCCATATTAGCCTGGTCCCAGATCAACAAACATGTTTTTGCATGACAACGGCCATAGGACTTGGCTAATACAGCACAAAGAAACCGATCTGGGACCAGACTATGTCCATTCCTGTAATCCTGTTTTATTTTCATACTTTCCCTGCTATCGCCATTCATGCGGTACCTCATTCACTGCTCTATTCATTGTGCTTCACTTCCTGTTTACTTTGTGGTTGTGACATGTGGCGTTACATTTTGCAGCTTTTATGGTTGTGTACTTTTGACCTAATTCGCTGCTTTTCTAGGTGTGGCTTGTACCATGCTGCTTTGTGATTGGACACTTGAACTGTACACTTCCTGGTTTGTGGGTGTGGCTTTGATTATTCACCGTTTTTTTTTTGGTGTGGCTTGTACCCATGCAGCTTTGTGTCTGGACATATGTGCTTTGTAAATGTGGTTCATGTTATTTCACTCATCACTATGATGTAGACTTGATGGCATCCATTTGACATTTGTAGTTATTTATCAGACACTCTTATCCAGAGCATCTTACAGTAACAGCATCCTTCACATTGTTCCTGTACCACCGATGCTCCTCTGTCAGTCCTGTACTAATCACCTGTACCTTCAACCCACTGCCACATCCTTCTTGTTTCCTGTTGCTGCCTGCTGGCCTGATGCCTGTGTTGCTGAGTCATGTCTTGTTACCGTAGTTACACTGGCTTCCTGCTGCTGCTCTAGGTTGGGGTTCTAGTAGCTGATCAAAAGAGAAACAACTCCCTCATATCTGATATGATGTTTGATATGACAAGTCCCAGAGGAACAACTCCCTCATGTATCTGATATATGATGTTTCTCTGTGACTTGTCATATTAAACATATCAGATAGGAGGTAGTTGTTTTCTGTGACTTATTAAACAACTCCCTCGTATCTGATATATGACGTTTTAATATGACAAGTCACAGAGAAACGACTCCCTCGTATCTGATATATGACGTTTAATATGACAAGTCACAGAGAAACGACTCCCTCGTATCTGATATATGACGTTTAATATGACAAGTCACAGAGAAACGACTCCCTCGTATCTGATATATGACAAGTCACAGAGAAACAACTCCCTCGTATCTGATATATGACGTTTAATATGACAAGTCACAGAGAAACGACTCCCTCAACTCCCTTAATATGACAAGTCACAGTTGCCTGCAGTGACTGTGAATAGTAATTAGGGAAGCTTGTGTTATCTTAAGGTCTTTGAAATGCAATCGAATCGAAAGCCAGGCAACCTCATGAATTTATTTCAGGGTTTTTGTGTGACAATTTTAAGTGTGTTTGAACTTCTGTGTGCATGTTTGTGTGCGAGATTGGAATATGTGAGTCTGAAGGAAGGATTATAAATGGATTACCGGTATTAAATTAAATGTATTAAACCATGGATGCAAGGAGAGGCCAAGGGAAGCCAACATCAGGAGAGCCTGTTTATGTTGATTGAGTCTGATTGGACGTAATACTAGTCTAAACTAGTTGTTCTAATCTAATTGAAGTTGTGTTTAGGGGCACACAGGGAGTGCTTGACATTTTTACTCTGCTGCACAATACTCTCCTTATCTACCGTCTCTCCGCAGTGTTGTGTACAAGGGCAGAGCTCCTCGTGTGAGTGCGTGCGCCTCTGTGAATGCAGTACTATGAACTGCTGAGTACAGGGCTCTTCTTTCTCCTATTAAGCTCATCCACAGATTCCAGAAGTCAATGAAGATGTGTAACCAGAGAGTGGACAGGCACTAACACTACTGCCAATACTGTACTATGTGTGAATACCAGTATGCAGCCTAACCCCTGTTTCGCTGCATGCCTGAGAGCCAGTCTGTTTCTACTTCTTTAGCCGGCTTGTCGTATTTCCAAGCAAGGCAATGAAAGGATGTAGCAGTTGAATGTTGAAACGCTTGGGAAACCAGGTTAGTGAGTCTGAATACTTTATCATGTAGACCTAGTTTAACTGGCTCATCATGTCTTAATGCAGCATTGCCTCAGCCTCAGGGCAGGGAGTCCTCACACCCAGCGATATCTAACTAGAAAATGTTATATCTAGTGCACCCTGCTGTAACCTATCACAATTTGGGTAGGCCATGTGAATATGTTTTTCTTTAGTGTTACTGGTGTCCTGTGACAAGGAGACCAGAGCAGACCCGTCACATTGATAATGAATGACCCAGTGGAGACTGGCTGTATCCAGTGAGGGTGACCAGGTTTTGTTTAGTAGGACACAGAGAAAGCAGGCCAAGGCAGACTGTCACGATCGTCGACAGATGCGGACCAAGGCGCAGCGTGAGATGCGTACATACTTTTATTTAGTGTACACAACACGAACCAAACGATACGTGAAGTCCTGGGTTGAACACAAACCTTCCGGAACAAGATCCCACAATAAACATGTGCCAACAGGCTGCATAAGTATGGTCCCCAATCAGAGACAACGAGCTACAGCTGTCTCTGATTGGGAACCACCCTGGCCAACATAGAAATACACGAACTAGAACGAAAAACATAGAAAACTAAACAAGGAAAATCCACACCCTGGCTCAACATTTAATAGTCCCCAGAGCCAGGGCGTGACACAGACCATTGTGTGTCTGTGTGTAAAGGGAATTTTCCGGTGAACCAAAAGTAGAGCAGTTGTTGATAACATTGATCAGAAGTCAATCTGGTTTATTACAAGTTGCAACAGGGCGACACCTCCAGAGCCGAAGCAGAACAAAATTCTAACGGGCCTTCTCTGAGAATACCCTTATTATTAATCACACAGCACCTAATGTTCTGTAAACACCAGCCGAGAGGCTTGTAGGATGTCACAACATCAGCTGCTACAGAATCACATAGTGTCACAGATATGTTATCAGTGATCCCTTGACAAAGTCTGCAGTCTAACTTTAACCATAACGTTCAACACTGGCAGACATTTGATACTGGCAGTTAAACAGGTCAAAGGTAAGAACATCAGTACTTAGTTACAACAGATAATTATAGAAAACTACTTAATCATGTATGTTTAAGTACCATATTTAATTAATTCCTGTTTCCCTTCCCCCTAGGGAATGAGTGTGAGTTGGCTGGGATTGGGTTACAAGGTCCCTCAGTAATCTCTGCCCAGTGAGTGGTCTCCAGTCTCCAAGTCTGCAAACTTTCTCAGTGATCCTAGGTGTAGACTACTGCCTGTAGGTGTATCCACTTGTTACTAAGTAACAGGCTACTCAAGTCAGTGTTCATACACATGTTATATACAAAAGTATGTGGACACCTTCTCGTCATCTCATTCCAAAATCATGGGCATTAATATGGAGTTGGGCCCCCCATTTACTGCTATAACAGCCTCCACTCTTCTGGGAAGGCTTTTCCACTAGAACATTGCTGCGGGGACTTGCTTTCATTCAGCCACGAGCATTAGTGTGGTCGGGCACTGATGTTTGGCAATTAGGCCTGGCTCACAGTCAGCTTTCCAATTAATCCCAAAGGTGTTAGATGGGGTTGAGGTCAGATTTCTGTGCATGCCAGTCAACTTCTTCCACACCGATCTCGACAAACCATTTCTGTATGGACCTCGCTTTGTGCACGGGGCATTGTCAGACTGAAACAGGAAAGGGCCTTCCCCAAACTGTTGCCACAAAGTAGGAAGCACAGAATCGTCTAGAATGTCATTGTATGCTGTAGCATTAAGATTTCCCTTCACTGGAACTAAGGGGCCTAGCTGGACCATGAAAAACTGCCTCAGACCATTATTCCTCTTCCACCAAACTTTACCGTTGGCGCTATGCATTCGGGCAGGTAGCGTTCTCCTGGCACCAGCCAAACGCAGATTCATCCACCAGACTGCCAGATGGTGAAGCATGATTCATCACTCCAGAGAATGCGTTTCCACTGCTCCAGAGTCCAATGGCGGCGAGCTTTACACCACTCCAGCTGAACACTTGGCATTGCGCATGGTGATCTTAGGCTTGTGTGCGGCTGCTCGGCCATGAAACCCATTTCATGAAGCTCCCGATGAACAGTTCTTGTGCTGACGTTGCTTCCAGAGGCAGTTTGGAACTCGGTAGTGAGTGTTGCAACCGAGGACAAAAAAGTGTTACGCGCTTCAGCACTCGGCGGTCCCGTTCTGTGAGCTTGTGTGGCCTACCACTTTGTGGCTGAGCTGTTGTTGCTCCTAGACGTTTCCACTTCACAGTAACAGCACTTACAGTTGACCAGGGCAGCTCTAGCAGGGCAGAAATTTGAAGAACCGACTTATTGGAAAGGTGGCATCCTATGACAGTACAACATTGAAAGTCACTGAGCTCTTCAGTACGGGCCATTCTACTGCCAATGTTTGTCTATGGAAATTGCATAGCTGTGTGTGCGATTTTATACACCTGTCAGCAACGGGTGCGGTTGAAATGGCCAAATCCACTAATTTGAAGGGGTGTCCACATACTTTTGGATTAAGTGCCTAGGGGAGTGAATAACAAATTCCCATGAACCAGTTTGGCAGCTTGCCGTCCAATCAGCATGTGCCTCGTGGCAATAAATGCAGTGTAAATACCGGTATCTGTCAGGATTGTGCGTGTAGGTTAAGATGACTTTCTGTGTGTCTGGTGCTATTTATATGCTCTGTGTGTTGGGGGGTGGAAGTGGACCCTTGTCTGGCCCAGCTGGTGTACTGTGTCAGGCAGCTGTGGGAATGTTCTGTGGTGGAACAGAATGGAACTACCTCATCCAGGCTTAGAACAGAGGAATTACATATTGGAACTGTGGAGTTAGAACATCTTTGGTTCTGGAGTGCTGGTTCATCTGATTTCTAGAACCCTGGTGCCATATTAACTTGGTACTCTCTGTTGAACTGTCAGTTGGACTTTACTTCCAAACTCCAGATGGGTGATATCACCTGTGCCATCGCCTAGCAACAGGAGCAGTGCTGAAAGGTAGGGGCTTCATTGGTTGGTTGTTTGGTTTGATGGTGCCAGCACAGCAGTCAACATGTCATCTTTCTTAATAATAACAAGTCATAGTGTGAATATACAATACCAGTCAAAAGTTTGGACACCTACTCATTCAAGGGTTTTTCTTTATTTTGACTATTTTGTACATTGTAGAATAATAGTCGGCACTATGAAATAACACATATGGAGTCATGTAGTAACCAGAAAAAGTGTTAAACAAATCAAAATATATTTTATATTTGAGATTCTTCAAATAGCCACCATTTGCCTTGATGACAGATTTGCACACTCTTGGCATTCTCTCAACCAGCTTCATGAGGTAGTCACCTTGAATGCATTTCAATTAACAGGTGTGCCTTCTTAAAAGTTAATTTGTGGAATTTCTTTCCTTTTTAATGTGTTTGAGCCAATCAGTTGTGTTGTGACAAGGTAGGGGGGGTATACAGAAGATAGCCCTATTTGGTAAAATACCAAGTCCATATTATGGCAAGAATCGCTCAAATAAGCAAAGAGAAACGACAGTCCATCATTACTTTAAGACATGAAGGTCAGTCAATACAGAACATTTCAAGAACTTTAAAACTTTATTCAAGTGCAGTCGCAAAAACCATCAAGCGCTATGATGAAACTGGCTCTCATGAGGACCGCCACAGGAATGGAAGACCAAGAGTTACCTCTGCTGCAGAGGATAAGTTCATTAGAATTACCAGCCTCAGAAATTGCAGCCCAAATAAATGCTTCACAGAGTTCAAGTAACAGACACATCTCAATATCAACTGTTCAGAGGGGACTGTGTGAATAAGGCCTTCATGGTTGAATTCCTGCAAAGAAACCACTACTAAAGGACACCAATAAGAAGAAGATATCTGCTTGGGCCAAGAAACACGAGCAATGGACATTAGACCGGGGAAAATGTGTCCTTTGGTCTGGAGTCCAAATTTGAGATTTTTGGTTCCAACCGCCGTGTCTTTTTGAGACGCGGTGTGGGTGAACGGATGATCTCTGCATGTGTAGTTCCCACCATAAAGCATGGAGGAGGAGGTGTTATGGTGTGGGGGTGCTTTGCTGGTGACACTGTCTGTGATTTAATTAGAATTCAAGGCACACTTAACCAGCATGGCTACCACAGCATTCTGCAGCGATACGCCATCCCATCTGGTTTGGGCTTAGTGGGACTATCATTTGTTTTTTTAACAGGACAACGACCCAACACACCTCCAGGCTGTGTAAGGGCTATTTTACCAAGAAGGAGGGTGATGGAGTGCTGCATCAGATGACCTGGCCTCCACAATCCCCCCACCTCAACCCAATTGAGATGGTTTGGGATGAGTCGGACGGCAGAGTGAAGGAAAAGCAGCCAACAAGTGCTCAGCATATGTGGGAACTCCTTCAAGACTGTTGGAAAAGCATTCCAGGTGAAGCTGGTCGAGAGAATATCTAGAGTGTGGAAAGCTGTCATCAAGGCAAAAGGTGGCTATTTTGAAGAATCTCAAATATTAAATATATTTTGATTTGTTTAACACTTTTTTGGTTACTACATGATTCCATGTGTTATTTCATAGTTTTGATATCTTCACTATTATTCTACAATGTAGAAAATAGTAAAAATAAAGAAAAACCCTTGAATGACTAGGTGTTTCCAAATTTTTGACGGGTACTGTACACTTCTGGTGCAGCGCTCTCTAGTGACTGATTCTGATAGAGCTGCTGCAGTGTGACTGTTTCACACAGGAACACACTCATTGCCAAATGTGGCAGTGCTATGCTTCATGACACATACAGTGCCTTCAGAAAGGATTCACACCCCTTTACTTTTTTCACATTTTGTTGTGCTACAGCCTGAATTTAAAATGGATTACATTTAGATTTTGTTTCACTGGCACACAATACTCCATAATGGCACATAATACCCCATAAGGTCAAAGTGGAATTATGTTTTTAGAATTTTGGAGCATGTTGAAGTTATTAATTGCACTTTGGATGGTGTATCTATACACCCAGTCACTACAGAGATACAGGCGTCCTTCCTAACTCAGTTGCCTGAGCAGAAGGAAACCGCTCAGGGATTTCACCATGAGGCTAATGGTGACTTTTTAAAACAGTTAGTGTTTAGTGGCTGTGATAGGAGAAAACTGAGGATGGATCAACAACATTGTAGTTACTCAACAATACTAACCTAAATGACATCAACAAGGCACTAAAGTAAAACTAGGGGTTGGAACGTAAATTATTTTCCTATCGTTTTGTTCTGAACAGAACCATAATTTTTTTCTTCGTACCGTTCTACTGTTCTGACCAGCAAAATAAAGTTCTGAACCGGTTCCAAACAAAAAAAGTAATGGTTTATCATTCCTTTCTGTTTCTTTTTTACCCTCTGAAATTATATATATTTTTCATTTAACCTCGACATTAAATGACTTCACCAATGGATAGAGCAGCTTGCTATTGGGCAGGCAAGTGTAGTGTAGGGTGCGACATGCGACTGAAATGTTGCGGGTGAGGAGAGCGCTGGGCATCTTGTTGTTATGACATGCATTATCTGAATTAGGCCCACAGAATTATACCTACGGAGGAGATGCTCTATGAGGGAACTTTGGATGTCTTTGAATTTCAGAGAGTTGGTTTAACTAACGTTGGACCAGATCTAGCCCTTGATCGTGAATCTCAGTTCCATTACATCACACATAATGCTGCCTAGAGTTTGAGAGCTAGACCAGAGCTAGCTAACAAGCTAGCCAGCTAACAAGCCTGTGTGTGCAGAGCGGCACCAGAATTAAAATAAAAACACGTCTTAACTTTTTGTAGTTAATGAATCATATTCTCTTTGTGCGTACGTGGTTGAGAGCGAAAGAGAGAAAGTTAATGTGTTTGTGGGAAAGGGGAAGGGGTAGAGGAGTGTCGGTCTCGCACTATTGGTTTCACTGATTTGTTTATGATAGTTTTCATGTTCTGGCTATTTCTCTCTCGCTCTCCCCTGCTGTGGCTTTTGCTCTATTGACATTTGATTTTAGCTGTAGTGTGTGTGTGTGTGTGTGTACACAAACACTGTTCTGCCTCTGTGAGAAATTGCTTTATTCAAGTCAATTAGGCCTACTGATTGTCCAAAAAAACTGTATTCATTTGTAAGTTGCTTGGTAAGCAGCGAATTACAACTGTCATTTACTGTATAGCGCTGCGTTCAATATGATGCCAGCCAGTTGTCTCCCCTAGCAACCAACCAACCAGGCTTGAAGCGCGAGCCGATTTGTCTTTCCTGTGATGACATCACCGGCCCCTTAGCAGTCAACTGCTGAGAGAGGGAGAGAGCTCGGCTCACACACACACACACACACACATCGTCACTCACGTACACACACAGTCACAAATAAGCCTACGCACACAGCCCGGTACTCTCTTCGTGGCTGCTGGAAATCATGGAGGCTGCTCCATGATAAACAGTTCGCCTAGAGACGAGTAGCTAACGCGCAGTGAGAGAGCTAACATAAGCTTAGCGTCCAACTGTCAGTCAACCATGGAGGATATCTCAGCCGAGGCCGACCCCTATCTCCCCTACGACGGGGGAGGGGTTACCATCCCCCTGCAGGAGCTGACTAAAAGAGGTATGCCACGATCCTCGCTCCTTTCCTTCTGAATGGAGGTTGGAGATTCGGTTCTGTCTGTCTGTCCATCTGGCTACAGTTAGTCATGGAGCTGGATAATAAAATGATCCAGCTCCCAGCTGTTGTTATAAAGATTAAAATGGTGTGGCGCTTATGACTTAGGACAGACAGGAGGGCTGTAATGGTTTGTGTGTGTGGGTGACAATGTTATCTAGCTGGCTGCCATTCTTCGACCATACCCCTGCTCGTTGATGATTAACTTTGGCAGTGAGTGACCCAGTATCTGGGTTGTGTGTGTGTGTGTGTGTGTTATCTGCGTGGTGAATTAGCTGAGCTGGAAGAAGCAATGGCTGAGGAGGAGCAATGTGTGTCACTACCTCCACCTTTATTCTCTTGATTTAGAAGAAGCTGGTGTGTGTGTGTCTGTGT
This sequence comes from Coregonus clupeaformis, assembly GCF_020615455.1. NCBI lineage: Eukaryota > Metazoa > Chordata > Actinopteri > Salmoniformes > Salmonidae > Coregonus > Coregonus clupeaformis. The sequence continues at coordinate 405,578 of NW_025533534.1, read as the reverse complement.
GTGTGTGGGAACACCTCTATAACAGCTTTCAGATGTTTGTCTCAGCGTGGTGCTGATCCATTTAACATGCAACAGTGTTTAAAAAAACAACAACATTTTTCTTGTTTTTTAAAAATGGATATTACTAACAGCAACCGATTTTATACACATTTTGGCCAAGGGATCAGTGGAATACGTTTAGAGGGTGTAATACAATACAATGTATTGTAATATTGTTGATCTACAATTGATGTTCTTAACCCTGGGCAACATGGGCCCGGGAGGCTCACAGGGATATAGTTATCCACAGTAGGCCACCAATTATACATTATTCAACTCAATACTTCTTGTAATCCCCTTTATTATTGTTGTTATTGTTATTTATATATATAACATAAATGCACTGTCATTTTAAGATTTTAAACGGCAAAGTTTTCTCTCTGCCTAATGGCGAAATGTGTAAAATGTCAGGATATTAGCTTAAAAATTCTAGATTTTCTCTACAATGCCAAAATGTTCCTTCCTAGGGCCCGAGACTTGGTTCGTCCAGAAAATCCTATAGAAAATTGGTGGGCAGAACTGAAAAGGCGTGTGCGAGCAAGGAGGCCTACAAACCTGACTCAGTTACACCAGCTCTGTCAGGAGGAATGGGCCAAAATTCACCCAATTTATTGTGGGAAGCTTGTGGAAGGCTACCCAAAACGTTTGACCCAAGTTAAACAATTTAAAGGCAATGCTACCAAATACTAATTGAGTGTATGTAAACTTCTGACCCACTGGGAATGTGATGAAAGAAATAAAAGCTGAAATATATAATTCTCTTTACTATTATTCTGACATTTAACATTCTTAAAATAAAGTGGTGATCCTAACTGACCTAAAACCGGGAATTTTTACTAGGATTAAAAGTCAGGAATTGTGAAAAACTGAGTTTAAATGTATTTGGCTGAGGTGTATGTAAACTTCCGACTTCAACTGTATGTTGTGCTATCCTCCCTAAGGCTTTAGCCGTTCAGGGCCCCGCGCTTAATAATATGTTTGCCTTAAACATAGTGCTGAGCGGTTAGTGCTTTCTGAGGTTGTTTTGGTTCAATTATGAAAATATTATCACTGTTTTCGGTTTTGATCATTTTTTAAAACATGAAATCCACTATGCATGATGTGGGTTGAATGCTGTAACCATGCAGAATACAACAATTAATAAAAGTAAAAAACATAACAATCAATGGTAGTGACTGCCCATTACTGCTTAACCATCATTTATTCACATTACTTTAATAAAATATTTGTTTTATTTGATTTATTTCATTCCAAGTCATCTCATCTCTATAGAGCTACTTCCTGTGCTGTCAGACAACATCACTATTTTAGTAGTTCTTCAAAGAAAATAAGGCATACTTTTATGACTGCTGAATACCAACTATCAATCACTTAGATCATGTACTTTCAGATGAAAATACCTCTCAAAGTAACTGCTTTCTATCTCTATAGATTGTGCGTTCTTTCTTCTCCTTGTCTGCTCCACATCATTCTTATTATAGCTCAGTGCTCCACACAGACCGGACAAGTATGCGGGCGCGCAATGGATTATGGTCATTGTAGTTAATTACCATGTTTTCTGCGCTAAACTATTTAGAATATTGGCCTGTTGGAAACTACAACTCCCTACTACATCGCACAGTTCAGGCTTGATCTGATTTATCTCTACAGAAACTGCATTGAGCTCACAGAAAAAAACCCAGAACGAAGTGGAATTCAAATAATTTAACCAAAGTTGGTCCATTAGTTGTTTACAAAACGAAAAATAACCAAAATGTTGGTTAATCGCTCAACTTAAACATAATCTACCACGTCACTGATTAGCTCAAAAGAGAGGAAAACTACTTAACATCAGCCCTATTCCATCCACTTTCAGTTTATGGTTGAGCTCCTTAGGTTGTGTGTGTTATGGTACATCCCTATCTGTGTGTCTGAGATAATGGTTTGTGTTGGTGTAGTCCTCCTAGTCCTTGATCGTTACTTTCCCATGCTGAATGAACAAAGACACTGGCAAAGGATTCTCTCTCTTTCATTCTCCCTCTCTCTCATTCCCTCTATTTATTTTCTCTCTAGTCTGTTATGAGGTAGGCCTTTCGGTCACATGTTTCCTTGCTAGCCAGGGTTAGTGTCAGCCTGCTGTTCTCCAGCCCCAGTCAGTCCAGCTGCTGAGCTGAGCCTCCTTGATCTGCTTTGCAGGACTGGAATAGTGCTGGAGTAGTCTGATACTGGAGTAGTGCTGGAGTAGCCTGATACTGGAGTAGTGCTGGAGTAGCCTGATACTGGAGTAGTGCTGGAGTAGTCTGATACTGGAGTAGTGCTGGAGTAGTCTGATACTGGAGTAGTGCTGGAGTAGCCTGATACTGGAGTAGTGCTGGAGTAGTCTGATACTGGAGTAGTGCTGGAGTAGCCTGATACTGGAGTAGTGCTGGAGTAGTCTGATACTGGAGTAGTGCTGGAGTAGCCTGATACTGGAGTAATGCTGGAGTAGCCTGATACTGGAGTAGTGCTGGAGTAGCCTGATACTGGAGTAGTGCTGGAGTAGTCTGATACTGGAGTAGTGCTGGAGTAGCCTGATACTGGAGTAGTGCTGGAGTAGCCTGATACTGGAGTAGTGCTGGAGTAGTCTGATACTGGAGTAGTGCTGGAGTAGCCTGATACTGGAGTAGTGCTGGAGTAGCCTGATACTGGAGTAGTGCTGGAGTAGCCTGATACTGGAGTAGTGCTGGAGTAGTCTGATACTGGAGTAGTGCTGGAGTAGCCTGATACTGGAGTAGTGGTGGATTAGCTTGATGCTGGAGTAATGCTGGATTAGTCTGATACTGGAGTAGTGGTGGAGTAGCCTGATGCTGGAGTAATGCTGGAGTAGTCTGATACTGGAGTAGTGGTGGAGTAGTCTGATACTGGAGTAGTGCTGGAGTAGTCTGATACTGGAGTAGTGGTGGATTAGCCTGATGCTGGAGTAGTCTGATACTGGAGTAGTGGTGGATTAGCCTGATGCTGGAGTAGTGGTGGAGTAGTCTGATACTGGAGTAGTGCTGGAGTGGTCTGATACTGGAGTAGTGGTGGAATAGTCTGATACTTGAGTAGTGCTGGATTAGTCTGATACTGGAGTAGTGCTGGAGTAGTCTGATACTGGAGTAGTGGTGGATTAGCCTGATGCTGGAGTAGTCTGATACTGGAGTAGTGGTGGATTAGCCTGATACTGGAGTAGTGGTGGAGTAGTCTGATACTGGAGTAGTGCTGGAGTAGCCTGATACTTCATCTTCATGCATCTTCATGCACATATGCATCTTCATCTCTTTGTTTGGTTTTCCATCAAGAGTAGCAACTTGTTATTAGTGTCCCAAAGACCAATCCACCTCTTATCTAATTTCAAGTCCTGTCATCATCTGACTCATCACCCCCCCCTCAGGAAGGGAAGCACTGCCAGATTAAAGCTATTAATGTAGTGGGCGCGCACACACACACTAGTTCCCGCTGCTCTCTTTCACTTCTATTCCTACATCAAAGGGCTTCATATAGGCCTAATACTCTAATTTCAATGGCTTGGCTTGGCCTTCTAAAATAAGGTTAGAGGTCTGAGAAATCCTTTACTAATTTCTCTACTCCTAGTGGTAGTAGGTAGTGTAGTGAAAGCACACATTTATATAAGGCCCAAGTCTCTGTTATTACTGTTATTAGATTAGTTTACTTCTTTATTTTCTCATCTTCGCCATGTCTTACTTTCCTCAATTAAATTGTATTTTTTTTTTTTTTTTTTTTATTTCACCTTTATTTAACCAGGTAAGCCAGTTGAGAACAGGTTCTCATTTACAACTGCGACCTGGCCAAGATAAAGCAAAGTAGTGCAATAAAAACAACACAGAGTTACATATGGGGTAAAGAAAAAAACATAAAGTCAGAAAATACAACAGAAAATATATATACAGTGTGTGCAAATGTAGCAAGTTATGGAGGTAAGGCAATAAATGGGCTATAGTGCAGAATAATTACAATAGTATTAACACTGGCATGCTAGATGTGCAAGAGATTATGTGCAAATAGAGATACTGGGGTGCAAAAGAGCAAATTAAATAACAATATAGGGATGAGGTAGTTGGGTGGGCTAATTTCAGATGGGCTGTGTACAGGTGCAGTGATCGGTAAGGTGCTCTGACAACTGATGCTTAAAGTTATTGGGGGAGATAAGAGTCTCCAGCTTCAGAGATTTTGCAATTCGTTCCAGTCATTGGCAGCAGAGAACTGGAAGGAATGGCGGCCAAAGGAGGTGTTGGCTTTGGGAATGACCAGTGAGATATACCTGCTGGAGCGCAGACTACGGGTGGGTGCTGCTATGGTGACCAATGAGCTAAGATAGGGCGGGGATTTGCCTAGCAGTGATTTATAGATGGCCTGGAGCCAGTGGGTTTGACTGACGAACATGTAGTGAGGACCAGCCAACAAGAGCGTACAGGTCACAGTGGTGGGTAGTGTATGGGGCTTTGGAGACAAAACGGATGGCACTGTGATAGACTACATCCAATTTGCTGAGTAGAGTGTTGGAGGCTATTTTGTAAATGACATCGCCGAAGTCAAGGATCGGTAGGATAGTCAGTTTTACGAGGGCATGTTTGGCAGCATGAGTGAAGGAGGCTTTGTTGCCGAAATAGGAAGCCGATTCTAGATTTAACTTTGGATTGGAGATTCTTTATGTGAGTCTGGAAGTTGAGTTTACAGTCTAACCAGACACCTAGATATTTGTAGTTGTCCACATACTCTAGGTCAGACCCGCCGAGAGTGGTGATTCTAGTCGGGTGGGCGGGTGCTAGCAGCGTTCGATTGAAAAGCATGCATTTAGTTTTACTAGTGTTTAAGAGCAGTTGAAGGCTACTGAAGGATTGTTGTATGGCATTGAAGCTCGTTTGGAGGTTTGTTAACACAGTGTCCAATGAAGGGCCAGATGTATACAAAATGGTGTCGTCTGCGTGAGGTGGATCTGAGAGTCACCAGCAGCAAGAGCGACATCATTGATATACACGGAGAAAAGTGTCGGCCCAAGAATTGAACCCTGTGGCACCCCCATAGAGAGACTGCCATAGGTCCAGACAACAGGCCCTCCGATTTGACACACTGAACTCTATCTGAGAAGTAGTTGGTGAACCAGGCGAGGCAGTCATTTGAGAAACCAAGGCTATTTAGTCTGCCAATAAGAATGCGGTGGTTGACAGAGTCGAAAGCCTTGGCCAGGTCGATGAAGACGGCTGCACAGTACTGTCTATTATCAATCGCGGTTATAATATCGTTTAGGACCTTGAGCGTGGCTGAAGTGCACCCGTGACCAGCTCGGAAACCGGATTGCATAGCGGAGAAGGTACGGTGGTATTCGAAATGGTCGATGATCTGTTTGTTAACTTGGCTTTCGAATACTTTGAAAGGCAGGGCAGGATGGATATAGGTCTGTAGCAGTTTGGATCTAGAGTGTCACCCCCTTTGAAGAGGGGATGACCGCGGCAGCTTTCCAATCTCTGGGGATCTCAGACGTTATGAAAGAGAGGTTGAACAGACTAGTAATAGGGGGGTTGCGACAATTTCGGCGGCTAGTTTTAGGAAGAAAGGGTCCAGATTGTCTAGCCCAGCTGATTTGTAGGGGTCCAGATTTTGCAGCGCTTTCAAAACATCAACTGTCTGAATTTGTGTGAAGGAGAAGCGGGGGGCATGGGCAAGTTGCAGCAGAGGGTGCAGAGTTGGTGGCCGGGTTAGTGGTAGCCAGATGGAAAGCATGGCCAGCTGTAGCAAAATGCTTGTTGAAATTCTCGATTATTGTAGATTTATCGGTGGTGATAGTGTTTCCTAGCCTCAGTGCAGTGGGCAGCTGGGAGGAAGTGCTCTTATTCTCCATGGACTTTACAGTGTCCCAAAACTTTTTGGAGTTAGTGCTACAGGATGCAAATTTCTGCTTGAAAAAGTTAGCCTTTGCTTTCCTGACTGCTTGTGTATATTGGTTCCTAACTTCCCTGAAAAGTTGCATATCGCGGGGGCTATTTGATGCTAATGCTGTACGCCACAGGATGTTTTTGTGCTGGTCAAGGGCAGTCAAGTCTGAGGAGAACCAGGGGCTATATCGGTTCTTAGTTCTGTATTTTTTGAATGGGGCATGTTTATTTAAGATTGAGAGGAAATTACTTTTAAGGAACAACCAGGCATCCTCTACTGACGGAATGAGATCTATATCCATCCAGGATACCTGGGCCAGGTCAATTAGGAAGGCCTCCTCGCTAAAGTGTTTTAGGGAGCGTTTGACAGTGATGAGGGGTGGTCGTTTGACCGCGGACCCGTCTCGGACGCAGGCAATAAGGCAGGTGATCGCTGAGATCCTGGTTGAAGACAGCTGAGGTGTATTTAGAGGGTATATTAGTCAGGATGATATCTATGAGGGTACCCATGTTTAAGGATTTAGGGTTGTACCTGGTAGGTTCGTTGATAATTTGCGTGAGGTTGAGGGCATCTAGCTTGGATTGTAGGATGGCTGGGGTATTAAGCATATCCCAATTTAGGTCACCAAGCAGTACAAACTCAGAGGATAAATGGGGGGCAATCAATTCACATATGGTGTCCAGGGCACAGCTGGGGGCTGAGGGGTCTGTAGCAAGCGGCAACAGTGAGAGACTTATTTCTGGAAAGGTGGATTTTTAGAAGTAGAAGCTCAAACTGTTTGGGCACAGACCTGGATAGTATGATAGAGCTCTGCAGGCTATCTCTACAGTAGATTGCAACTCCACCCCCTTTGGCAGTTCTATCTAGACGGAAAATGTTATAGTTGGGGATGGAAATTTCAGAATTTTTGGTGGCCTTCCTGAGCCAGGATTCAGACACTGCTAGAACATCAGGGTTGGCAGAGTGTGCTAACGCAGTGAATAACTCAAACTTAGGAAGTAGACTTCTGATATTTATGTGCAAGAAACCAAGACTTTTGCGATTACAGAAGTCAACAAATGATAGCTCCTGGGGAGTAGGAGTGATACTGGGGGGCTACAGGGCCTGGGTTAGCCTCTACATCACCAGAGGAACAGAGGAGGACTAGAATAAGGATACGGCTAAAGGCTTTAAGAACTGGTCTTCTAGTGCGTTGGGTACATAGAATAAAGGGGGCAGATTTCCGGGTGTTATAGAAAAGATTCAGGGCATTATGAACAGACAAGGATATGGAAGGACATGAGTAAAGTGGAGGCAAACCTAAGCGTTGGTAACACTGAAAGAGATAGTATCTCTAGAGGCATAAATTGAGTCGGTCTGTGAGTGTATGGGTGGAGGGACAAAGGGGCTAACTCAAGGCAGGTTCAGCTAGGCTGGGGGTCTACAGTGATATAGTACAATTAGAAATAACCGAAACAACAATAAACTAACCATGTTTGGGCTGAGGCTAAACATAAACAGGATGTAGTACCGTAAAAAGGAACAGTCCAGCAGATATCAGCTGTATAGCTGAGTTATCACAAGGTCCGGTGGTGAAGCGCCAGTGAGCAAGAGGCCACGGCTAGCGTGTGCTACGTCCGTTTTGTTGTAGCCAGCTGGTAGCGACGGAAAAACTGATATGTTCTGGGTCGACAACGCGCAGTGCTGACTGTCCGAATATCCGGCGATCAATGTCCAGTGAATTAAAAACCAATCCCGCGGAAAAAAAAAAAATCAAATGTTCTGGGTGAAACACCGCCAGCTGTGGCCAATAGCAAGTAGCTAGTTCAGTAGCTAGTTCAGTTTAGTGAGTAAGCGTGTGCTAACGGGCCAGGGGCTAGCAGATGGATGGAATCTTCGTGGTTACGTCGTAACCACATCAGACGATTTCGTCGGCAGACCAGTCGTGTAGGATCGGCGGGGCTCCGCGTCAATCCTAGGTGGTCCCGTCCAGTTGATAGAGAGGTAGATAGCCGGGAGATGGGCCTAGCTCAGGTTGGATTAGCCAGACCACAGCGTCCGTTTTGTTGTAGCCAGCTGGTGGCGATGAATCCGGAGTTAGAGGTCCAGTGAATCCGGCGGAAGAACTGATATGTTCTGGGTCGATAACGCGCTGTGCAGACTGGCCGAATATCCGTGATCAATGTCCAGTGATTAAAATTAATCCTGCGGAAAAAAATCCTATGTTCTGGGTGAAACACCGCTAGCCGTGGCTAATAGCAAGTAGCTAGTTAGCTGGCTAGCTAGTTTCAACTGGAGATTCTAGATTCTGGATAAAAGGTAAGTCAATAATAGAATCCGTTCCACATTGAGTGAGGCAGGTTGCAGGAAAGTATATTTTGTAGAAGGATGAAAAGTCTGATAGGGAAATATGTACGAAAAATACAAAAAACTGGGTATTTACAGGCTATTTACAGACACACGACAGAAACAAGACTGCACTACTTCGCCATCTTGGATTTTAGTCACATTGGTCACATACACATATTTAGCAGATGTTATTGCGGTTGTAGTGAAATGCTTGTGTTCCTAGCTCCAACAGTGCAGTAGTATCTAACAATTCACAACAGTACACACATCTAAAAGTAAAAGAATGGAATATATAAATATTAGGACGAGCAATGTCGGAGTGGCATTGACTAAAATACAGTATATACATATGAAATGAGTAAAACAGTATGTAAACATGATTAAAGTGACTAGTGTTCCATTATTAAAGTGACCATCCTTCTAATGAGTGACTAATCATTCACCAGTGTTTGAACTTTGATCACATTCCCACTTCCCACAGATCAGGTGACAGGCCCAGGTTTCTAGTATTTGATGTTAGCTTAGCAGTTAGCACCTAGGGTTGATATCCTTAGTTAGCTTAGCAGTTAGCACCTTGTCTCCTAGTGTTGATATCCTTAGTTAGCTTAGCAGTTAGCACCAACTGCCTCTCCTAGGTATCGTTATAGGCTAACACTAGGCTCTACAGCTTTATAGCACTCATTGGATGTCATTGTACCAACTGTGCCAAGCCACACAACGTTAGCCCCTGGATGACATGGTTGTACTAAACAGCCCCTGTGGCTGTATGCCACCCTAACTAACAAACCCCAGCACAATATCACACACTGCTGGGAAGTTCAGCAACTACACAGCAGTGGTGTGTCCCTGACCGCATGCCAATGGAGAATGGTTTCGAAGGCAGCAAGCCATGAATCGTCATCATAACTGAATCACATTCCCGTGGCTCAGTTGGTAGAGCATGGAGCTTGTAACGCCAGGGTTGTGGATTCGATTCCCACGTGGGACCAGTAAGAAAAAGTATGAAAAATGTATGCACTCACTACTGTAAGTCGCTCTGCATAAAAATGTATTTAGCCGTAACTTGACAACAACCTGTAATTAGCTTTGCATCCATCTTCTGCAGATTTTTGGGGTTAAATCGGGTTATGTCAGTTGATGTGATGTCACAGAGGGTTTTAGGTGAATACTTTTCATTGGACATTCTACTAGGCCAGATCATCAACAGATTTGAGCTATGCCTGTATTGCTTTGCAGTGTATTTCTCTCTCTCTCAGGCAAAATGTCGCTCTGGAAAAATACACAATACACTGTACTGTATATCAGAGAGCTGCATAGAAGAATTTGCACAACAAAGAATGGGTCTAATGTCATGCATGCCTACCAGTTGTTTAAAGCACATACTTGAGGAGACAAATGTTCTCTTTTGACTTTGTTTTGGGACACATAGTGACTGTTCTTTCCCGGATACATTCCCACAGACTTGTACAGTTGTCAGAAGGACATGGAAGTTGCATAACGTGAGAGATTTCCCTCTTTATTGGTAGGTGAATGTAGACCTGTCTCTGTGCCTTTTTGAAAATAATATGTAATCCCTATCATACTCAGAGAATACTGTGAAACAATCCACTGAATTGGATAATGCACTTACTTTATAAAGACACATCTTTGACGACTACGTGCTGTTGTCCGGTGCTACGTCACATGAATGTGTCTTTTACTGTAGCGTTGTTTGTTTCTCTAAGATCACATCCACTGCAGAAAGATGACCTTTTTCAAAATGGCGGATGGCTGAACAGCTGAGTTGTACTGATGTGACAGATAAATAGAGAAGAGGCCTTAGCCACCTCTGCTCCATTTCCGCCTTTCTGTGGTGTGTCTGTGTGTGTGTCTGTGTGTGCCAGCCAGCCAGCCAGTAGAATCTATTTAACTGTCCTTGTTAGATGCTCTGATGCAGTGCTACTAACCAGCACAGTTGAGTATGACTGGATCTGGGATATCATGCATTAGCAATGATCATCAGGCAATGATCATTCTTGATTATCATCATGAAGGACATAATTTTGGAATATACACTACCGTTCAAAAGTTTGGGGTCACTTAGAAATGTCCTTGTTTTTGAAAGAAAAGCATTTTTTTTGTCCATTAAAATAACATAAAAATGATCAGAAATACAGTTTAGACATTGTTATTGTTGTAAATGGCTATTGTAGCTGGAAACGGCTGATTTTTAATGGAATATCTACATAGGCGTACAGAGGCCCATTATCAGCAACCATCAGTCCTGTGTTCCAATGTGTCACGATCGTCGTAAGAACCGGACCAAGGCGCAGCGTGATAGGCGTACATCTTTTAATGAGTACTTCAAAACAACAACAAAACAACAAAACGATACGTGAAGTCTAAAGGTTCACCAACACAAACCTATACAGAACAAGATCCCACAAATAACTAGTGCCAACAGGCTGCCTAAGTATGGTTCCCAATCAGAGACAACGAGAATCAGCTGCCTCTGATTGGGAACCACCCTGGCCAACATAGAAAACACGAACTAGAACACAACATAGAAAATCACACATAGAAAATCCACACCCTGGCTCAACATATAAGAGTCCCCAGAGCCAGGGCGTGACACAATGGCACGTTGTGTTTGCTAATCCAAGTTTATCATTTTAAAAGCCTAATCATTAGAAAACTATTTTGCAATTATGTTAGCACAGCTGAAAACTGTTGTGCTGATTAAAGAAGCAATACAACTGGCCTTCTTGAGACTAGTTGAGTATCTGGAGCATCAGCAATTGTGGGTTCGATTACAGAATCAAAATGGCCAGAAACAAATAACTTTCTTCTGAAACTCGTCAGTCTATTCTTGTTCTGAGAAATGAATGCTATTCCATGCGAGAAATTGCATGAAACTGAAGATCTCGTACAACGCTGTGTACTACTCCCTTCACAGAACAGCGCAAACTGGCTCTAACCAGAATAGAAAGAGGAGTGGGAGGCCCCGGTGCACAACTGAGCAAGCGGACAAATACATTAGTGTCTAGTTTGAGAAACAGACGCCTCACAGGTCCTCAACTGGCAGTTTCATTAAATAGTACCCGCAAAACACCAGTCTCAATGTCAACAGTGAAGAGGCGACTCCGGGTTGCTGACCTTCTAGGCAGAGTTGCAAAGAAAAAGCGATATCTCAGACTGGCCAATAAAAATAAAATATTAAGATGGGCGAAAGAACACAGACACTAGACAGAGGAAGATTGGAAAAAAGTGTTATGGACAGACGAATTGAAGTTTGAGGTGTTCGGATCACAAAGAAGAACATTTGTGAGACGCAGACCAAATGAAAATATGCTGGAGGAGTGCTTGATGCCATCTGTCAAGCATGGTGGAGGCAATGTGATGGTCTGGGGGTGCTTTGGTGGTGGTAAAGTGGGAGATTTGTACAGGGTAAAAGGGATCTTGAAGAAGGAAGGCTATCACTCAATTTTGCAACGCCATGCCATACCCTGGGGACGGCGCTTGATTGGAGCCAATTTCCTCCTACAACAGGACAATGACCCAAAGCACAGCTCCAAACTATGCAATAACTATTTAGGGAAGAAGCAGTCAGCTGGTATTCTGTCTATAATGGAGTGGCCAGCACAGTCACTGGATCTCAACCCTATTGAGCTGTTGTGGGAGCAGCTTGACCGTATGGTACGTAAGAAGTGCCCATCAAGCCAAGCCAATCCAACTTGTGGGAGGTGCTTCAGGAAGCATGGGGTGAAATCTCTTCAGATTACCTCAACAAATTGACAACTAGAATGCCAAAGGTCTGCAGGGCTGTAATTGCTGCAAATGGAGGGTTCTTCGACGAAAGCAAAGTTTGAAGGACATAATTATTATTTCAATTAAAAATCATTATTTCTAACCCTGTCAATGACTACATTTCCTATGCATTTTGCTATATTTTCTATTCAAACTCATTTAATGTATGTTTTCATGGAAAACAAGGACATTTCTAAGTGACCCCAAACTTTTGAACGGTAGTGTATATTTTTGGAAATGCTGTCAGTTTTTCTCCTATCATGCATCTCTGCCACATTTTAAGTGTTTGTCCACATTTTTTGTATTGGAATGCAATTTTAGAGATTGCTACGTTCTCTGTGCTTTTGCAAATATTGCTACGTTCCGTGTGCTTTTTGATCACGCTAGAAGGGTGACCAAAGTTGAGTGTTCAAATCCCTAATGGTGAACGGAACATCCATTGAACATTCATTGAAAGTGCACCGTTGGTGGTAGGCTATACTGTGTTAAACTGTAAGTGTTGTGTAGCCTACTGCAGTTTCACCAACTGGTGTCTGTCTGTCTGATATATGCCTGAGGCCTACATCCTGTAATAAGACAAACAGACCTAGACCGAGAAGAATGGCAGACTGGTGAACTGCAGTCAGTGTTGTAAACCTTGGCCAGTGTTCACTTTACAGTCACACTTTACTACTGTGCCTCTGTTTCCCCTGCCACATTTTTACTACAACACAGCCTGTTTTGTACACAGAGGCATGTGACTGTAGAAAGGCCCTTGTGGCAATTTTTAAGGGGAACTGTTATCAGAGATTGTGAAATGAGTTTTGAGGAAGAAAACCTCACAGACTTGTAAGTAAACATTCTTCTTTCAACCAGAATGGCCCTTTTGAAGGAAGTCTTTAGATTGTGAATGAACCACTGTTCTGAGACTAACCTCCATGACCAGTGAGTGATTAGTTAAAAGGAAACATAGAGCCCTGGCTCAATCTGCCATTGAAAGTCTGCAACTGCACCTCCATTTTGGCTCTGAGCACTGTGGTGAGGGGGTAAAGGGAGTAAAGCTGATTTATTACGGGGCTGTGTGTGGTTGAGATTCAGCAGGCAGCCAACGGATGGATTGATGGATGGACGTTTTCCCCAATGTGCCACAAGTACCAGTCGGTCAGACAAACTCATTCATTTCCATATGCCAGCAGGCAGCATGTGCAGTGCAATGCAGTGTTCCTAATGGAGCAGATAATGGAGTAGATTGTCCCTCCTGGTACGGGCAGGCTTCGGCGTTCGTCGTCACCGGAGGACTAGCTACTGCCGATCCCATTCTTATCACTCCACTTGTCATGTCTTGTCAATCACACACACCTGGTGCTCATTCCCCTAATTAGTATGTGTATAAGTGTTCCCTCTGTTCCCCTTGTCTTTGTGAGTGATTGTTTGTTGTGAGAGCGTGTAGCTCGGTTGAGCTACTATTCACTGTGTTTATGCCAAGGTGGATGTTTTCCCTTGTAATAGTTTTGTTTGACGCCTGGGGTGTTGGATTTATGTAAACGGAATAAACTCTGGACTTCGGTGTTTTACCTCCTGCGCCTGACTCCTTCATTCACACCTCGTCACATAGATATTTACTGCTTCCAGGTTGACGCACACAGTGTAAAGAATAAAGATGAAACTGGGGTTGGTGTAATTTGTTTTAAGGGATGATTATCGTCATGTGAGAAGAAAGGAGAAAAGACTACAGCACACTGTAGTTATGCCTCGATGCTGGTGGGTTTTATGTACTGTAGCAGTGTTTCTGCTGTCGCCCCTTGTCAGGGCGGAGGAAATCATATCTTCCGTGTCAGATGTGACTGTGTTACTCAGAGAGTGGGAGGTTTTCTCTGGTTTATTCATAGCAGCATTTGTCCCATCCAGACTTCTAGCACGCTGTCAAGGAACTAGTATGCCATTGCCTGGTCTCTCACAAACTCTCTCTCTCTCACCTGTAGGATCTAACTACGTCATGTCTAACGGGGGCGGGGTGATGAGCGGCACCACCCACCTGCTGGACTTCCTGGAGGAGCCCATCCCGGGGGTCGGCACCTACGATGACTTCCATACCATCGACTGGGTCCGGGAGAAGTGCAAGGACCGCGAACGCCACCGCAAGGTGAGGACGCGTTCACATTTTACATTTAGAAACTAATTTAAGAAAATAATAGCTGCACACTAGATAGATAGTTAGATTTGAGTAATTTAACAGACTTACAATCAGTGTATTTGGCTAGGGTAGGTAAAATAACCACAAGGGTGTCCCCCAGGGCTATGTGCTGGGCCCCATAATCTAGATTCTACATCCTACTCACAACACAGCAGTAACTTCTAACCCTATTATCACGCTTTTGTGCTGTACAGTGTAATTTTGTGTCTGAACAGATGTCTTATGTGTAGTTGTTGTCTTGTGGTAGTGGGATGAGTGGGGGGAGAGGGAACTATTCTCCACAGTGTCTGCCACAGGTCAGGGCTCATGTTTGTTGTTGTGTTGTGAAAGAAATTGTAACTCAAGTAACTCAAAAAATGCTACTCACAGTTTGCTGCACCCACAAAGCAAATATTAGACAGCAAGGCTCTTGATCCAGGAGGGGATTCTCCACTGTTACCAAAAAACAGTTCAGCGAAACTTGATTTTGGAAGAAGCTAACCACTTAGCTAGCAAACCAAATGCACAACTGAAGAGCATTTAGCACATTTTAGACAGTTAACTTAATAGTTATAAGACATCTAGCTGGCAAACATTTAGTTGTGAATTCCATACTGTAACTAGATCACCTTGCTGCACAACGGTGAGTGACCTCACAAGGCTCCGTTCTCTCGTCATTGTGTGCTTGTAAACAAACACCACGTGACTGAGGACTACCGGTAAGCTTCATAATGAAAAATGATGTGCCAGGTGAAATGAAGAATGCAATCTTCTTTATCTCCTAATGTATTGCACAAGTTGACTGCAGGTATTTACTTAAAAAGAAAGAAAACTTCAAAATAAATAGTTTCAACGGTATTGAAAAACCATCCCGTGGCTATTTCCAAATACCCCGGTATACGGTATACCGCCCAAGGCTCTACAGTGTCTGCCAGGTGTCATGTCTGTTGTTGTAGTTGGCATGTTGTTGTGGAGGTGTCATGAAAGAAATGGTGCCCTAGACAACAGTGTTCCATCCTCTGCTCTCTGTGGTGGCTCTGTGTGCATGACTTATGAACACCACGAGGAAAACCTTTTTGTCTTTTGTGATATGAATCTGGGTTACATGGTTTCCTAAAGGTTCCATACACTCCCACATTTGAATGTCATTTGAATGTTGTCTGGATTTTTTGATTTTTTTAATCACCTAACAAACAGGAACATGTAACAGTTGCTCTCAATTTGACAAACTGCAGTAGCAGCAGTTCATGGGTGGTTAGGCCACTCATTATGAGTGGTAATAAAATAATATGATCATATTTATATAATCGTTTCTCTAAAAAGGGGGAGAACAGTACATTGTTTAGTACTTTTAACTAGCCGTGACTTTCAGTATTTATGTTAATTGTTTGTGTGTGTGTGTGTGTGTGTGTGTGTGTGTGTGTTTCTAACCCTGCTGTCTCTGTCTCTCTGTGTGTGTGTGTGTGTGTGTGTGTGTGTGTGTGTGTGTGTGTGTGTGTGTGTGTACAGATCAACGCTAAGAAGAAAGATTCTGCGTGGGAGTTCACCAAGAGCCTGTATGATGCCTGGTCTGGATGGCTGGTGGTGACGTTGACAGGACTGGCCTCAGGTAATACACGCACAGTCACCTGAGCTCACCTGTACTAGTAGTCAGAGTATGTAGGCTCGTCATTGACAACGTGTTTGTTGTTCATCTTGTTTTTGATTAGTCACACAGGCTTAAAGTATTGTTTCCTCCTCGTCCTCTTCCTCTTTGTCCAATCAGGTGCCTTGGCGGGTCTGATCGACATCGCTGCTGATTGGCTGAACGACATCAAGGAGGGGGTGTGTCTGAATGCCATGTGGTTCAACCACGAGCAGTGTTGCTGGGGCTCCAACGAGACCACGTTCGCTGAGAGGGACAAGTGTCCTCAGTGGAAAAGCTGGGCGGGGCTTATCCTGGGCCAGGAAGAGGTGAGAGGGATTTTAAAATGTCATGTCAAAATGTAGATTTCCGACCTAACCAGACATCATTTTTTATCGTGAAAAGGCCATAAACAATACCTAGTAATGATTATACTGCCAGAAAGATTAAAATCTCTGGTATAAATAGTTATAAATTGCTGAGGCGTAGTCACTTTTGAGGATACCGCCAGGGGAGTTCGATCCTTTGTCTGGATAGGCCAGAAAATCTAGCGCTCCCTATGCAAATGAGGTGTCACATTTCACATACTGCATCTCAGACGAGAGCGGAGAACGGCATGCGAAGCACAACAAATGATGTTGCTACGTTCACAGAGCGCTTTGTAAAAAAAAATTGGTTCGGAACTGGTCCAGAACCGCTCAGTCCCGTAAATAGGGGACTTAACGTTTAAGAGGTTTTAAGTCACATATGTGTTACAGGTGTTATAAGGTGTTATAAGGTGTTATAAGGTGTTATAAGCTAGTAGTTTCCATTGCTGAGATGGAAGAGCTTGGGTGAGCTAATACTTCTGTGGTCCATCAGTAGTTCACCACTTTTTTCCATGACCTTTTCACTCAGAATAGTCAAAACTGTCTCAATGTAGTAACGTTAAAAGGATTGTTGGGATTTTGATGCTAACTGTACCCAAAACATTTCCCTTTTTGTGCTAAGCTAGTTAGCATTTGCTTACGAAACGACCTTTAACTTCCTTCATGCTGGATGCAGATAGATAAAAAAAATGGTATCCATGAGTTCATCTGACTCTGGGGAAGTAGATAATTGCCAAAATCCTGAACTATCCCTTTAATGGCAGTTTGTGTGTAAACATGCTCCTCCTCCTCTCTCTCTCTCCTCCTCTTCCTCCTCCTCTTTCTCTCTTCCTCTTCCTCCTCCTCGCTCTCTCCTCCTCCTCGCTCTCTCCTCCTCTTCCTCCTCCTCTCTCCTATTCCTCCTCCTCCTCTCTCTCCTCTTCTTCCTCCTCTCTCTCCTCTTCCTCCTCCTCCCTCTCCTCCTCTTCCACCTCCTATCTCCTCTTCCTCTCTCTCCTCTCCTCCTCCTCCTCTCTCTCCTCCTCCTCCTCCTATCTCTCCTCCTCTTCTCCCAGGGTCCTGGTTCCTACATCATGAACTACTTCATGTACATCTACTGGGCTTTGTCCTTTGCCTTGCTGGCTGTGTTACTGGTCAAGGTGTTCGCCCCCTACGCCTGTGGCTCAGGCATACCTGAGGTAAGACCACACACATGCATGGATGCAAGCGCACACACACACAAACTATGTATTGTAATTCAGGTGGGATCTGTACCTGCTGTTTAGGAAAAATCCATTTTGAGGTGAGGTTGTCTGCTCTAGTCTAGCACTAGAAATCTCAATTTGTAGTTGCTGTGGCAACAGGAGAACAAGCGAGATGGGGCTGAGCACTGGGGACCAGTTTGAGTTTTTATTTCTTCGAAATTCTTTACCTTATTTCCCCCATCTCTCTGTCTCCCAGATAAAGACCATCCTGAGTGGGTTCATCATCCGGGGTTACCTGGGGAAGTGGACCCTGCTGATCAAGACGGTGACCCTGGTGCTGGCTGTAGCGTCTGGGCTGAGCCTGGGGAAAGAGGGACCCCTGGTCCACGTGGCCTGCTGCTGTGGAAACATCTTCTCATACCTCTTCCCCAAGTACAGCAAGAACGAGGCCAAGAAGAGAGAGGTATGTATGATCTATGATCTACTGTTCTATTAGGTGTGGTCAAATACAATATAACTTTATTGTCCAAGTACAGCAGGAATGAGGCCAAGAAGAGGGAGTGTATGGTTTGGTGTATGTATCCATTGTATTACATTACAAAGTTTAGAGTTTTGTTATAAGACATTCTCCTGATGACCTTTTCTGTTGCATGATTTAAGACTGTGCTTTGGGTAAATTGCTGTCAGTGTTTCAGCTGACTCTGCCTGTGTTTTGGGTATATTCCTGTCAGTGTTTCAGCTGACTCTGCCTGTGTTTTGGGTAAATTCCTGTCAGTGTTTCAGCTGACTCGGCCTGTGTTTTGGGTATATTCCTGTCAGTGTTTCAGCTGACTCGGCCTGTGTTTTGGGTAAATTCCTGTCAGTGTTTCAGCTGACTTGGCCTGTGTTTTGGGTAAATTCCTGTCAGTGTTTCAGCTGACTCTGCCTGTGTTTTGGGTAAATTGCTGTCAGTGTTTCAGCTGACTTGGCCTGTGTTTTGGGGATATTCCTGTCAGTGTTACAGCTGACTCTGCCTGTGTTTTGGGTAAATTCCTGTCAGTGTTTCAGCTGACTCGGCCTGTGTTTTGGGTAAATTCCTGTCATTGTTTCAGCTGACTCTGCCTGTGTTTTGGGTAAATTGCTGTCAGTGTTTCAGCTGACTGCCTGTGTTTTGGGTAAATTCCTGTCAGTGTTTCAGCTGACTCTGCCTGTGTTTTGGGTAAATTCCTGTCAGTGTTTCAGCTGACTCTGCCTGTGTTTTGGATAAATTCCTGTCAGTGTTTCAGCTGACTCGGCCTGTGTTTTGGGTAAATTCCTGTCATTGTTTCAGCTGACTCTGCCTGTGTTTTGGGTAAATTGCTGTCAGTGTTTCAGCTGACTTGGCCTGTGTTTTGGGGATATTCCTGTCAGTGTTACAGCTGACTCTGCCTGTGTTTTGGGTAAATTCCTGTCAGTGTTTCAGCTGACTCGGCCTGTGTTTTGGGTAAATTCCTGTCATTGTTTCAGCTGACTCTGCCTGTGTTTTGGGTAAATTGCTGTCAGTGTTTCAGCTGACTGCCTGTGTTTTGGGTAAATTCCTGTCAGTGTTTCAGCTGACTTGGCCTGTGTTTTTGTATTAGTCTTTTTTATATGTTTTCTCTGCAGGTCCTATCTGCAGCGTCAGCGGCTGGGGTGTCTGTGGCTTTTGGTGCTCCCATAGGAGGAGTACTCTTCAGCTTGGAGGAGGTACGTTGTATGTATGTGTGTGTGTTTGTTTCTATGAGTGTGTCCGTATAAATAAACACATCACACACACACACTATAGCCTTGTTTCCTTGCACCCCTACCGTGCTTCTACATCTGCATTGCTTGCTCTCTGGGGTTTTAGGCTGGGTTTCTGTATAAGCACTTTGTGACAAATGTAAAAAGGGCTTAATAATTACATTTGATTGATTGATCTGTGCATGTGTGTCTCTGTATGAGTTAATGCATCACACTATAATTTTCTCTTCACCTGTCTCTCTGCATCTCTCTCTCCCTAGGTGAGCTACTACTTCCCTCTGAAGACCCTGTGGAGGTCCTTCTTCGCTGCGTTGGTGGCAGCCTTCGTCCTCCGCTCCATCAACCCGTTTGGCAACAGCCGTCTGGTCCTGTTCTACGTGGAGTACCACACCCCCTGGTACCTGTTTGAGCTTATCCCCTTCATCCTGCTGGGGGTGTTTGGGGGTCTCTGGGGGGCCTTCTTCATCAAGGCCAACATCGCCTGGTGTCGGAGGAGGAAGTCCACCCGCTTTGGGAAATACCCCGTCCTGGAGGTCATCTTCGTGGCGGCCATTACCGCCGTGGTGGCGTTCCCCAACCCGTACACGCGGCAGAACACCAGCGAGCTAATTAAGGAGTTGTTCACTGACTGCGGGCCGCTGGAGTCGTCCCAGCTTTGCCAGTACAGGAGCCATATGAATGGGAGTAAGGCGTTTGTGGATGCGTCACCTAACAAGCCGGCGGGATCCGGGGTGTACACCGCTATGTGGCAGCTGTGCCTGGCACTCGTCTTCAAGATCATCATGACCATATTCACCTTCGGACTCAAGGTGAGGCAGGGCAGGTTGGGTACTGTCGTCTAGTTAATGTAGCCCGGCAGTTAAAGGGGAAGTTCATCCAAAAACACTTCTGGGCCCTTTATAACTACTATTGCCTGGTTATTTGTCAGTACCCCAGACAGCTTTTAGGTCCATTGCTTGATAATTTAGACGTAGGTAATAAGCTGATTCTACCCCCGCCTTCCCCATAGAAACCCCATGCAACGTCAAAGTCCATCATAAATACCTCCTAAAGCCTCCCGAGTGGCACAGCGGTCTAAGGCACTGCAGTGCTTGAGGCGTCACTAGAGATCCGGGTTTGTACGGTGTATCCCCCGACACATTGGTGTGGCTGGCTTCCGGGTTAAGGGGGCACTGTGTCAAGAAGCAGCGCGACTTGGCAGGGTCGTGTTTCAGAGGATGCATGGCTCTCGACCTTGGGGATAAAAAGTACAAAATAAATAAATAAAAATACCTCCTAAACACACTGCTCTGGCCTCCCAATAGTCCTTGTAATTACTTTCTCTGCACAATTTTTCAGCTAACTTATTTCAGTAGGTACATTTTTACCAATAAATGTAATATCGAGAAATTCAGCATTTTGATTTAAAAATACAGAAATCTAAATACTCAAACAATGGACCTAAAAACAGTCTGGGGTACTGATAAACAGCCAGGCAAGTGTTATAAAGGGCCCAGAAGTGTTTTTGGGTGAACTTCCCCTTTAATGTGATTGTATTGGGTATGCATGTCTCTTAGATTGTGGTCTAATCCAAATCTTAGATTGCAGTCTAGACTTTAAGTAATGCTGATCAGGGTTAGAATTGAGAAATATTGAGAAAAATCAGAATTAGAATTTCAGTTAAGGATAGTTTTTTGTGGTTCTAAGTTGTGGTTCCTGTCCCCAGGTTCCGGCGGGCCTGTTCATCCCCAGTATGGCCATCGGGGCGATCGCCGGGCGGATTGTTGGCATCGCTGTGGAGCAGCTGGCGTACTACCACCACGACTGGTTAGTGTTCAGGGAGTGGTGCGAGGTAGGCACCGACTGCATCACCCCAGGACTCTACGCCATGGTGGGGGCTGCCGCATGTCTGGGTGAGTTACACTGACTGGCTGTGGGTCTGTAATGTTATGGTCATGTCTGTTACTCCTACTCAGTGTTCGTTCCCCATTCTTGTGATACATTGTTATATAGACTGTGTTTGACAATGGATCACAGAAACACGGAGCTGTGTAAAATGTTATCTATCCTGTTGGATGGCTTTGGTCCTCTCCCATTCAACTCTTCCTCTTGTCTGCAGGTTCTCACTTCTCAGTCAACTTACTTGGTAAAATAAAAGGGCAATCATTTATTTATTTATTTATTTTTGTTCCAGGTGGTGTGACGAGGATGACCGTGTCTCTCGTGGTCATTGTGTTTGAGCTGACTGGCGGTCTGGAATACATTGTACCCCTCATGGCGGCCGTCATGACCAGCAAGTGGGTGGGCGACGCCTTTGGGCGCGAGGGCATCTACGAGTCACACATCCGCCTCAACGGGTATCCTTTCCTGGACGCCAAGTCGGAGTTCACACATACCACGCTGGCGCGGGAGGTGTGTCAAAATCAAATGTTATTCGTCACGTACACAGTTTACAGCATGTATAAAAGGTGCAGTGAAATGCTTGCATGCTAGCTCCATCAACATATAATCAATATCAATAAGTGTGTGTGTGTGTGTGTGTGTGTGTGTTAGGAACAAATATTTATTATGGACAGATACAATTAAAACATTGGCACACTGAATCATTAACAGTTAGATGCAGCACCATTGATATCAATGCATGATTAAGTGGAAAGTTGACTTAAAGCGTCAGTTAGGTTTCAGCTCTAAACCACTTCCTGTGTGACTTCAGGTGATGCGGCCGCGGCGTAGTGATCCGCCGTTAGCGGTGCTGACGCAGGACGACCTGACGGTGGAGGAACTCCAGGGGATCATCAACGAGACCAGCTACAACGGCTTCCCTGTCATTGTCTCCAAGGAGTCTCAGAGACTCGTGGGCTTCGCCCTGCGCAGGGACATTACCATCGCTATAGGTGAGGAGAAACTGAGACGGCAGGGTGTGGAGGGCGCTCAGACCTGGGTTAAAAACTTCAAATGTTTTTTTTAAATTTTATATACTTTAGCTGCACTTGATTTAGCTTGCTTGGCTAGCGCGATGGAACCAATGGAATAATCTCAAAAGTGCAAACCTCGCCCGTCTGGCACTCCTTAGACGCTAATCTTTCTCCTTCCATCTCCCCCTCTCTTCCCTTTTTACCTCCCCCCTTTCACAGATAATGCGCGGCGAAAGCAGGAGGGTATCCTGCTGACCTCGCGGGTCTACTTCACACAGCACGCCCCCACCCTGCCCGCCGACAGCCCGCGGCCCCTCAAGCTGCGCTCCATCCTGGACATGAGCCCCTTCACCGTCACCGACCACACGCCCATGGAGATCGTGGTGGACATCTTCCGCAAGATGGGCCTCCGCCAGTGTCTGGTGACGCACAACGGGTGAGAGGAAGGGGCTGGGGGGAGAGCGGGAAAAGGGTAGGGTGGCATGTGAAGAGGGCAGGGGGGAGGTGAGGAGGGGAGAGGGGGTGATTAAAAGTGATCTTGGATGAGAACGATGGGGAGGGAATCACAGTCTCAAAATGGGGGGATGTGTTTTGGAAGGGTGGGGGTGAAAGAAGAGGAGGATGGAGGAAGAGAAGGAAGGAACACTGGGAGGAAAGAGTCTTCCTCAGTCCTCCTAACCTCAGGCCTCAATGTTCTCAGCTTGAACTAACAAACACCTCAACAGGCAACAGACAGAGTTCCCCTAACAAACCCAACACACACTCTCAAGTTTTGTTCCAATGAACACACTACTACTTAGAATGAAGCAGTGTATTTATTGGACATCATCTACTCTAAGTGCTATGCTAGTGTGGATATTGGGACATAGTAGCATCTCCTCACACCCTAACGAAAAAAGATTGCAGGTAGAGTGAAGTATTGCGGTTTATGCTGCAAAAACTGCGTCCAAATGTTTTTTTTTTACTGCAGTAATTTTGCAGTGTGATGACAGTTATTCTGTTATTACTCCATCCAAAATACCACAGTCGACTGCAGTTACTTCCCTTTTACTGCAGTTTCAAAACTGCAATCTTTTTTTGTAAGGGATAGAGTGATGCATGGACACTGGGACTCGAAACCCTGGGGTTATAAGCCAATATAACCTTGTAGGCTGCATGACTTCTCAGCTAAATGCTAGCTGCGCTACGCTCACCAATATAACTACTGTGATACCGCTTTAGCAAATAGTTGGATAGTTTGATCGTTTTATCCAGTTTCCTCTGGATAAAATATTTGAGAGACTCGTGATGTGTTTAGAAGTTGGTTTAGAAGTAAATTACTGTGGATGAGCTCACTGGTTGAATATGACACTTCAGAGACACCTGGTGGTTAAAACAAGGACAGATGGTGTATAATTGGATAAACCCTTGCTCTGTGCGTTGTAACTAAGTAAAAATACTTTAAAGTACTACTTAAGTAGTTTTTTGGGGTATCTGTACTTTATACTATTTATATTTTGGATAACTTTTACTTTTACTCCACTAAATTCCTAAAGACAGGGTTCGTATGGTCATGAAAATCCTGAAAAAGTCATGGAATTTTTAAATGGTGTTTTCGAGGCCTCAATGTTTTGGAAAATTATCAAATCCGAAAAGTCATGGAAATGAATGTAATCATTTCTGTTAATGTCATTTGTTTAGGCACAGTTTTTAAATATTTTATCAATCAAATAAAAATCAACAGTGATTTTACCCACGCACCGCTACTGCTTGCGAGGAAGGCCATACAAAGTTAATTCATTTAAACGATACATACAAAGTTGATTCATTCATTTAAACACGGAACAAACAATTCACTTTGCTATTGTATTAGTTGGGATTTGGTTCAATGCGATGAATCGAATGTGAATCAAAATAATAATTTGTGAATCGCAAACAGTAATTTTATAAAAAAAATATTATATGTAGCCTTCCTTGTGGGCTTGCTTCAGCTGAATAAAAATATTTGTAGCCTACCATAGCCATTTGATATTTTATATATTAAATGAGTGAATTATTTCAAAAGGCATAAAACGTATTTGGTTGCAATGTTATACATCAAGGGTGGACAACCATCCTCCAGGAGAGCTAATGGTGTGCAGGCTTTTATTCCAGTCCCCCTCTAACAAACCACATTTTAGAAATGAGCTGCTCAACCGGACCTTGATAAACTGTCTCTGATGTGTTTGAGCAGGGCTTGATCAAAAGCCTGCACAGCCAGTAGCTCTCCAGACTGAGGGTTGACCACGTGTGTTTTATACCGTTGCCTAACAGGGATTCTACTTTGTGCCTTGTACAATGACAGTAGATGGTACATAGGATCAGAGAGCAGCCTCCCAGTGTCAATACCACATTACGCATACTTTGTTTCTACATACATGGAGATGCCGCTAACGGTGGTCATGGAAATTTGGTTAAAAGTCATGGAGAAGTCATGCAAAAGTCATGAAATTCCCTCTGTCAAAATGTGTATGAACCCTGTAAATAGAATATGTATACTTTTTACTCCCATTCATTTTCCGTGACACCCAAAAGTACTCGTTACATTTCGAATGCTCAGGCAGCATTCGAAATATGGTCCAATTCTCACACCTATCATTATAACGCGTTGTCATCCCTACTGCCTCTGATCTGGCGGACTCACTAAACACAAATATTGCGTTTGTAAATTATGAGTTTTGGAGTGTTCCCCTGGCTGGCCGCAAAATTATTATTATTATCTTTTAAATCATGCTATCTGGTTTGCTTAATGTAAGGAATTTGATGTATAGCATTTACTTTTACTCAAGTATGACAATTTAGTACTTTTTCCACCACTGCTCGGCAGTCATAGTGTAAATATATGTTTAAAGATGCCTGTTTAGACGCCTAGTCAGGAGAGGAGAGCACTGAGAGTGAATGAGAATACAGATGGCAGCAGTCCTTTGTTTTGATACATGTTCATTTTTTATCGTTTTGTTGTGATTTTATCCTTTTCTATTGTTTTGGTCTCAATTCATTCATCATTCAATATCAATACATATAATAGTGAAAGCATCAGACATAGAGTACCAGTGAAAAGTTTGGACACACCTACTCTTTCAAGGGTTTTTCTTTATTTTTACTATTTTCTACATTGTAGAATAATAGTGAAGACATCCAAACTATGAAATAACACATATGGAATCAGAAAAGTGTTAAACAAATCAAAATATATTTTAGATTCTTCAAAGTAGCCACCCTTTGCCTTGATGACAGCTTTGCACACTACTTTATCGAATTCTAGGTTATTTGCCTACAACACTTGAGTCCATACTACTCACAAGATTAGATTCCATTACAAATCAACAAGGAAGTTATTGAAACCGACACAAAGATGAATGATATGCACAGATAACATTAGTTGGCATCCAACTGACATGCACTTATACACACTCACCATCAGTAGAAGTGGTATATTTATGGACAAGTAAAATATGTTGTTAATTGAGCTTTTTTAAAAAAAGCAATACTATTAGAATGTTAGGTAGGTTGTGTTATGATTTTTCACTTTATGTTATGTCATATTAAGTTGGTTATATACGTTTATTTTTTTAGTGTACTATGCTTTGTGCTGCTGTCTCTCTCTCTCTCTCTCTGTGTGGTGTGTGTGTGACGGGCAGTCTCCTGAGTAACAGGTGTGTGTTTGTACAGGATTGTATTGGGCATCATCACTAAGAAGAATATATT
Source organism: Coregonus clupeaformis (assembly GCF_020615455.1). Taxonomy (NCBI): domain Eukaryota; kingdom Metazoa; phylum Chordata; class Actinopteri; order Salmoniformes; family Salmonidae; genus Coregonus; species Coregonus clupeaformis. Next base: position 379,845 of record NW_025533534.1, on the reverse strand, counting down.
AGCGCATCTGGAGGAGCTCAAGGAACACACGGAGCCCCTGGTGACTAGCCCTTCCCCTCCCATTCCACTGACCCCTCCCCCTCTCCCATTTCCACCTCTTAGGCCCCGCCTCCTAGGAGTGACGCATGAAACTGTAACTGACAGTTCCCGTTTCCAATAGCAACCCACTCATCTTACTGTGTCTTATTTTCAACTCACTCATGAATGCACAATTTTTTTTGAGGGAGGGGGTGTATGCATCCACTTTCTCCTCTCCGGATACCTATTGTGTCACACTATCACTGATCTCCCTATTCATTCACTACTAGTCATTGACAACAGTTAGTAAGATTACTATTTTTTTAAAGATCTACTCTAGATGAGTGTTATTATGGGTCCTGTAATGTTGGGCTTTGATGGGAACTGTCATTTGAAGCTTGATTAGTTAGATATCCGTAATTTAGTATTGCTCCACAGCCATTCCCATCAACAACATCCTACTAGCTATTAGTCCCTTCATCAGTAGTATGGGCTGTTTCATCCACTATAAGAAGTCATTATAGAATATAGATATAAGCATGAATATACAGATTGTATATTGATCTCATTCCCCCTGCCACTGTCCCTATAACTTACGTACAGTCATGTAGCCATGCCTGTGTTTTTAGAGCGTGTGTGTGTGTGTGTGTGTGTCTGTCTGTCTGTCTCACTCGGCACCTAGAAAACCTTCACATACACATTATTACATCATTTCACTCTAAAAGCTCACACAGGCTGCATCCCAATTGGCACCCTATTCCCTATATAGTGTACTACTACTAGTTCAAAAGTAGTGCACTATAAAGGGAATAGGGTGCTATATTGGATGCTGGCACCGCTTTACTTCAATGACTTACTGCTTCTTTATGTATAAAAATCAACCCCTCCCTCTCCCTCTTGCCCCGCCCCCCACCCACTGGGTCGCCGCCGTCCGTCCGTCTGTCGGACCAACAGATCGACGACATCTGACCCGATAACACGTAGCGCTTCCGGCGTCGCCTTTACCGAATTTGGCGAGTAACCGGCTGCTACGTGGGAGCGGACCGTTGGTTGATGTGTTTTTTCTGGGAGGGGGAGTTTTAGCATCTAGTGTCCCTCCCGCCCTGCCGTAGACTTAATAGAACCCTCCTCCTGTAGTGAGAGAGAAAACTCCCTCTATGGTGGTGTGGTGATATAATGATGGTAGTAGTAGTGTGTGTGTTGGTAGATAATGCCTACAGTAGCAGTAACGAGCTAAGCCAAGCAACCCCCACCCTGATCCTAAACCGTACCCACCTCTCCTTCACCCCCCTCTCACCTGACCTCAACCCCCCTGCCTCATCCGGTGCCTCCCACCTCAACCCCCCATTCCTGGTCTGTGTGGCGTTTCATGCCTCCTGTTTCTGTAGCACTAACACCTCCCTCCACTTCCTACAGTACTGAATCTATAGATCTATCCTGTACTGTAGCTATGACAGACAGTCATACAGCCTCTCCTCCTCTCACTGCTCTCTCTCAGCTCAACTCTACACTCACCGTCTGTCTCACTCTCTCCAATGTCTCGAGATGTCTCACTAAATCTCGAACGTTTTCGTCATAGCTAAATTCAAGAGCACAAGTCATAACAAAAAGTAAATTCTAGGAACAAATGTTGTCCTGTTGACATCTAATTGTTATCCAGCTGCACACTCTTACAACGTTGTAATTGACACTTTCTGTGTTAGCAGAACTCATTACATTTCAACCAATTGTGACCTGGCTCTGGGAAGAAGGGAGTATCTGTAAAGAAGCCTGTAGCGATGACCCTCAAAGTATTTTAGATAAAGGTGCTCTTGAATTAGCCAGAATTCTTGACTGAGCGTTCCAGAATGTTTATCTCGGACAACGTGAAGGGTTGGTTGGTTGGTAAGGCAGAAGTGTTCTGCCTTGCTCTTCCTATAGTGTTCATCTCACCTGCTCTTCCTGTAGGTGTTCAGTACATCTCCTCCTCAGGCTTCCAACGAGAATCACTCACTCACCATTCTCCCCTGGTCCCTCCTCTCTTCCTTCTGTCCTTCCTCGGCACCAGTGGGACTTATGTTTTTGTTGGCCTGGCTGCATTGACGGTTACAGTCGGCTGAGTGGTTGAAGTATTACTGCGTTCCCTGTATCACCTTGGGCTAAAATACAGATACACTGTGGTAGTAACGGTGCATTACTTCTCTTGACTGTAGATTGTATCACTGTTTTGTCATTGTTATTTGTGAGATCTGATCATTAAGCCCCAGAATAATATAAACCATCTGATCATTAAGCCCCAGAATAATATAAACCATCTGATCATTAAGCATCAGACCCCAAAATAATTAGTTTCCTCTGACATTAAACACATTTCCATAATTTAGTCAGTTGGTTAACAGAGCCCATTATTTTGGTTATTGGTGTGTTATCATTCTCTGTTGATTGATTCCACTATCTTGAATCCCGGCCAAAACCACCACCGACTGACCGACTGCACGAGCCAACAAAAACTTGTAATTCTCTCCCACACCAACCAGACTGTGCTCCCTGCCTGCTCCTCCGTGAATAATCTCTTCTCTCCTCTCTCTCTCTCTCTCTCTCTCTCTCTCTCTCTCTCTCTCTCTCTCTCTCTCTCTCTCTCTCTCTCTCTCTCCAGGCGTCTCCTTGGTATTATCACAAAAAAAGATATCCTTCGTCATATGGCCCAGATGACCAACCAAGACCCCGACAACATAATGTTCAACTAGTCACCTCCTTCCCAGGTCGTCACGACGAGGAGAGCGAGGAGGAGGTGGTGCACCTACTGGAGGGTCAAGGCTCCTTTCTATGACACACAGCCCCCGACCCCCAAACCTCCCACCCCATGGAACCCTGTCCTTAACCAGACTGACTGATCCCCACAGAACCCTCTAGTGGCCCCAGGATGGAAGAGACAGACAGACAGACTAAAGAGACATGAAATGGCTGTTTTGAAGGATGTTCCGTCCCCATAGTCTTAGCTACTACGGACTGGGACATATATACCCAAGGAACACACACATACACACACCTCCACTCACATACACTCAGACACACACATACAGGAGCTCACACTCACTCATACAAACACAGATTCCACACAAGAGCAAGCTCGCGCACACTAGCCCAATTGCACCTCACACACACACACACACACACACTCTTCATGCTCCTCTACCCTTGTCCTCTTCCTATTGGTTTATGCTAGCGGACATTGCTGTGATCCTGATGCCTAGCTGCCAGGGTGAGAGGTCAGAATGATCCGCGAGGAGGGACCTTCAGACACCTCGACTGCTGATTGGCTGTCTGCCATGTCTGTCAGTTGCCCTGCCAGGCTCTGCCCCCACTGTGTCCCTCCCTCACACCCCGTCCATCCTCGAAATAATTGTTTACCTGTGAACTGTGTGTGAGAGAGCAATAAAGAGTGCTTATGTGTGTGTCACGAGCACCTCGACATTCCATTCAGGTTGTCATAATAACCCGAGACAGCACACTCTCCCACCCCCCTAAAGACAACCGCTGTCTAATATTAGACTGGGCCTCGACCCAAGGGAGATTGCTTTAATGTGTGTGTGAGGAGAGAGAGCTAGAGGGTAGTGAAGGGTACAAGCAGGATGTACTGTAGTAGTTAGTTAATGACTGACTGTATGGATGTGTGTTGTAGTTAAAGATCTATGTGAAAACAGATAGTCATCGGTTACATTCTCCCTGTTGAAGTAAAGAACTGTGTGAGTGTCCAATGAGGATAGAGACCTAGAGACCATCCCACAGTGAAGGTGGGCAGTTTGTATAAATAAATAAATGAAGGTTGAGTTATTCTGTTTACTCTTAACTGGAGATAACTTTTTCATTTTTTTTTTGTACTATTGCTACTACTTTTAGTATTGATATCTACATAATCAAGTAACTTTTTACGGCTTGTAACGAGACAAAGTCAAGACTGGAAAACTGCACTCTTTTCTTTCCAAGTGAACAAAATAAATGATGATGATGATGTCGATGGTAATACTGCACAGTAACCATGTCTTAAAGATTTTACTTTGCTTAATTAAGCTCTCATGGTGTGTGAAACATGTATCTTGTATTTTTGACAGGAGCTTAATCTTTTATTGCATAGCTCCTCTGCCCAGTCGTCAACAAGAACAATTCAACATCAAATCTTCTTCGCATGTCAGTTAAAACCAATATAAAACATTTTAAATCTACTCCCATCACTCCATGGTTGCGTCCCAAATGGCACCCTATTCCCTATATAGTGCACTACACTTGAACATGGCCCATAGGGCTCTGGTCATAAGTACTGCACTATACACTGTGTACAACACATTAGGAACACCTTAATATTGAGTTGCACCCCCTTTTGCCTTTATAACAACCTCAATTCGTCGGGGCATGGCCTCTACATGGTGTCGAAAGCGTTCCACAGGGATGCTGGCCCATGTTGACACCAATGCTTTCCACAGTTGTGTCAAGTTGGCTGGATGTCCTTTGGGTGGTGGACCATTCTTGACACACACAGGAAACTCAAATCGGTGCGCCTGGCACCTACTACCATATGCCATTCAAAGGCACTTAAAGCTTTTGTCTTTCCCATTCACCCTCTCAAGGCTTAAACATCCTTCTTTAACCTGTCTCCTCCCCTTCAACTACACTGATTTGAAGTGGATTTAACAGGTGTCATCAATAAGGGATCATAGCTTTCATCTGGTCATTCTATATCATGGAAAGAGGTGTTTCTAATGTGTTGTACCCTCAGTGTATAGGGAGCCATTTGTTACACAGACCATATTTAATTCTTAGAAGCATGATTTGAAGGTGCAACACTCAACGTGCCGCAGCACATTTTTGGAGTTCTGCCACCAACTCCTTTAAACTTCAATGAAGTAAATATGTATATTTGACAGTTGTTGAAACGTACAGTACACCAAAGGAAATAATTTTGAACCAGCCACGTGTAAACCTAGACTCATTAAAAATAAAATAGGATCTTATGTCGGATTCACCCTTTAACGTGTGGTCCATCACACAGGAAGCAGTGACCTCACAATGTGTGTGCCAGCCAAAGGAGTCCTCTTTCTCTCTTGCTTCGTTTCCATGACACGATGCATAACTTACCTGCTGAGTAAAGGCTATGGCTTGTATCCAGAATGCACCCTTTTTCCTATATAGTGCACTACTTTTGATCAGGGCCCAAAGGACTCTGGTCAAAAGAAGTGCACTTCATAGGGAATAGGGTGCCATTTGGGACACAATCTAGTGTGTGATGGGCGGAAGGGCAGGTGGTGACTACCACTGCCAGTGTTCTTCGCTCTAGTTTCTTTCTATTGCAGTGTCCTAGGTCATATTCATTAGGGACCAAATGGAAGAAAAAACTGACTGAAACAGAGAGGGACTAGTTGGACCCATTTTACATTGCCAAACGTTTTAAAACGTTTTCCGTTGTGTGCCCTAATGGATACGAGCTGCTCTGTCGGTTGAAGAGCGCATCGTCCCCTGTGGTGTCGTCTAGCACTGTGGTTTTCTTCATAATGATCAATGTTTTTCCTTTATGGTAGTTGTTTAGATGTACATTAGGCATAATTGTATATTGTATGTATGATTACATTGATGGCTTAATTGTACATTTAAAACTAAATATGTAAAGATTAAACATTTTGTTTAATAAAAAATGTTAAAATTGCTATAAAAAAGTGACTGGGTTCTTAACTAATGTTTTAAACATTGAACAAGCATGATTCTGATAGTAGTGAGGTAAAAGGCTGAACATACCTCAGTTACTGTCAGGCCGGTATTCTGCTATACAACTAAAAACGTGTCAAAAGCTTTTTTCAGTGATTGTGATGAATTTGGTGGCACAGTACAACAAAGATCCAGATAATCTCTATGTTCCCAGCAGTACACTAAACTCCACCTATCTAAGCATGATAACACAATCTTCTCACTGGTGTAGAGAGAGAGCGGTTGGGTTCTGTCCCCAACTAAGGAGGGCCTACAGCATCACCTAGATTTTCTGCACAGATTCTGTCAGACCTGGGCCCTGACAGTAAATCTCAGTAAGACAAAAATAATGGTGTTCCAAAAAAGGTCCAGTTTCCAGGACCACAAATACACATTCCATCTAGACACCGTTGCCCTAGAGCACACAAAAAACGATACATACCTCGGCCTAAACATCAGCGCCACAGGTAACTTCCACAGAGCTGTGAACGATCTGAGAGACAAGGCAAGAAGGGCCTTCTGTGCCATCAAAAGGAACATAAAATTTGACATACCAATTAGGATCTGGCTAAAAATACTTCTCAGTTATAGAACCCATTGCCCTTTATGGTTGTGAGGTCTGGGGCCGCTCACCAACCAATAATTCATAAAATGGGACAAACACCAAAATGAGAATTCTTCAAAAATATCCTCAGTGTACAACGTAAAACACCAAATAATGCATGCAGAGCAAAATTTGGCCGATAACCGCTAATTATCCAAATCCAGAAAAGAGCTGTTCAATTCTACAACCACCTGAAAGGAAGCGATTCCCAAACCTTCCATAACAAAGTCATCACATACAGAGAGATGAACCTGGAGAAGAGCCCCCTAAGTAAGCTGGTCCTGGGGCTCTGTTCACAAAAACAAACAGACCCCACAGAGTCCCAGAACAGCAACACAATTAGACCCAACCAAATCATGAGAAAACAAAAAGATAATTACTTGACACATTGGAAAGAATTAACAAAAAAACAGAGCAAACTAGAATGCTATTTGGCCCTAAACAGAGATTACACAGTAGCAGAATACCTGACCACTATGGCTGAACCAAACTTAAGGAAAGCATTGACTATGTACAGACACCGTGAGCATAGCCTTGCTATTGAGAAAGGCCGCCGTAGGCAGACCTGGCTCTCAAGAGAAGACAGGCTATGTGCACATTGCCAAAAAAAATGAGGTGCAAACTGAGCTGCACTTCCTAACCTCCTGCCAAATGTACAACCATATTACAGACACATATTTCCCTCAGGTTACACAGACCCACAAAGAATTAAAAAACAAACCCAATTTGGATAAATTCCCATATCTATTGGGTGAAATACCACAGTGTGTAATCACAGCAGCAAGATCTGTGACCTGTTGCCACAAGATAAGGGCATCCAGTGAAGAACAAACACCATTGTAAATACAACCCATATTTATGTTGATTTATTTTCCCTTCTGTACTTTAACTATTTGCACATAATGACATTTGAAATGTCTATTCTTTTGGCACTTTTGTAAGTGTAATGTTTACTGTTAATTTTTGTTTATTTCACTTTTGTTTATTATCTACTTCACTTGCTTTGGCAATGTTAACATATGTTTCCCATGCCAATAAAGCCCTTAAATTGTATTGAAAACACTGGTGTGGAGAGAGAGAGGGAACACTGGTGTAGAGAGAGAGAGAACACTGGCGTAGAGAGAGAGAGAACACTGGCGTAGAGAGAGAGAGGGAGCATTGGTGTAGAGGGAACACTGGTGTAGAGAGAGAGAGAGAGAGAGAACACTGGTGTAGAGAGAGAGAGAGAGAGAGAGAACACTGGTGTAGAGAGAGAGAGAGGGAACACTGGTGTAGAGAGAGAGAGAGAGAACACTGGTGTAGAGAGAGAGGGAACACTGGTGTAGAGAGAGAGGGAACACTGGTGTAGAGAGAGAGGGAACACTGGTGTAGAGAGAGAGGGAACACTGGTGTAGAGAGAGAGAGAACACTGGCGTAGAGAGAGAGAGGGAGCATTGGTGTAGAGGGAACACTGGTGTAGAGAGAGAGAGAGAACACTGGTGTAGAAAGAGAGAGAACACTGGTATAGAGAGAGAGAACACTGGTGTAGAAAGAGAGGGAACACTGGTGTAGAGAGAGAGGGAACACTGGTGTAGAGAGAGGGAACACTGGTGTAGAGAGAGAGAGAGGGAACACTGGTGTAGAGAGAGAGAGAGGGAACACTGGTGTAGAGAGAGAGAGAGAGAGAACACTGGTGTAGAGAGAGAGAGAGGGAACACTGGTGTAGAGAGAGGGAGAGAGGGAACACTGGTGTAGAGAGAGAGAGAGAGAGAACACTGGTGTAGAGAGAGAGAGAGGGAACACTGGTGTAGAGAGAGGGAGAGAGGGAACACTGGTGTAGCAAGGGAGAACACTGGTGTAGCGAGAGAGAGAGAGAAAGAGAGAGAGGGAACACTGGTGTAGAGAGAGAGGGAACACTGGTATAGAGAGAGAGGGAACACTGGTGTAGAGAGAGAGAGAGGGAACACTGGTGTAGAGAGAGAGAGAGGGAACACTGGTGTAGAGAGAGAGAGGGAACACTGGTGTAGAGAGAGAGAGAGAGGGAACACTGGTGTAGAGAGAGAGAGAGGGAACACTGGTGTAGAGAGAGAGCGAGAGAGACGAGCAAACACTTGGTTAAAGAACAGAAAGAAGGGGGGGACTATGCCACCCAGACTTCCAACACAAACCACTCTTTGTGAAGGCCTCCTTTCCTGTGAGAGTCAGGAGAAGTGCAAAGACAAAGCCTAGAAGTCAGCATCTAATGCCAGTCAGTTTACACTGTCTGCTCGCTCTCACACACACACACACACACCCAAGTCTCCTACTACAGTACAGGGATTGTTCACACTGTCAGTCACTGGCCTTGGACTGGTTTTCCATTCAAATTCTGATCTGCTCTACAAGCCTTTGTGCCTGTCCTTTTAACATCCACTGGGCTATTTCTATGCGTGTGTGTGTGTACACCGCCGTCGGTATGATTCACATTACGCATGCTTAGGTTAATGCTTTGCTTCCCCTGAACATTCTTTCCTTCCAAGACGAGTAGTGAGCTAAAACAAATGTTTACTTGCTAGCTCGCGACCCATCTATAATGACCACCAAAACTATGGTTACAAAAACAAGATGGGTGCCTTTTGTTTGGGGGAACAAATCAGGTGATGATTAGGTGTCCTTGGTCCTCAGAGAAAGAGCGAGGGAGGGTGAGAGAGAAGAGAGGGAAGGAGGGAGAGAGAGAGAGAGGCCTTGGATGGCCCATAATGCTTTGTTACTGCACAATTAAAACCAAACTGGAGGAAACCATGGTAACACACAGATTTTATTTTCACTACAAAAAAAAGCATTGTTTAAAGCTGAGCAACATCGAACCCCCCCCCCAGACTATTAAGCAGATATTTAAGTATTTTAGTCCCGTTAAAGACTAATCCGAATACGTCGCACTCATTTAACATGCATCAGACTGTCAATGGAGCACTGTAGCCTCTTTAATTAAAGCACGTACAGAGGAGGGGGAAGGGGGTTGGGGTTTGAGACCCATTTAAAACGAGATAAGAACTTAACATAGTAAAAATAGAAATGGGAGAAAAAAATATGGAAATATTGGAAACAACACAGAGCGTATAAAGGCGGCAAAATTGTAAAATGTCTAACATCTAGGAAGTCAAAACACCAGTGGGCATAATAATAATAATAATAATAATAATAATAATAATAAATGTATTTCTCAGAAACGTTTCAATGAACCACACTAGAAGGGCTATAGTGGTTATGCAATTGTTAATTACGTGTATCAAAGACCAGAAGGCCTGAAACAACTAGGTCTTCAATCATCCACTGAAATGTTATTCATGATCCAATAATTCAGTCGTTACAGAAGTTATACATCAGTCTATATAAATCACGTATATAGAGTTTAAATGACAAAATGTGACTATAGATCACACTTTCAAATCAGTATTCTTTTCTCAGAGTCCAGCATGCATGATACTGAAACTTCAGGTTGGTTGGTTGTAACAGTGGTAGGATAATGTGCAGTCTTTTGAAGCTGAAACAAAAGACGCCTTTGTGGTCTGCTTAGTAACAGTGATTGCACAACGTCAGCTTGAAGAGCTAATTTATGAATTTATCATAAAACAGAATAATACTGCAAAGAGAAAAGCATAATCGTCAACAAGTCTATAGTTTTTTTTCTCCTGAAATCGATTTAGGAAATGCTTGAATCGAATAACAAACAGCTCTTTCGTCTGCTCACTAATACAAATTAAATACTTACGCATATCGCTTATTGGTTATCCTCTCCAGCCACAATATATTCAACATGAAGATCCATAAGCATGAAGGATGATGATTATACTCAATGTCTTATCAAGTTGATTTATTGGAATCCAGAATAGATCCAGATGGACCTACATACGTAGGAGCTATTTCACTTTTCAAAGCTAGTTCCATTGAAAAGTGAAATAAAATGACATTTTCTTGACATATTCTATGTTTTTGAGGGTGGGGGAGGGAGGGTTGGGGGTGGGAAATGCATAGGACAGGATCGTTCATCCCATTGGTTCCCCCTGTTGTTGTTTACACGTAGCTTTCGTAAATCACCTGACCAGGCTGTAGCTTAGTAGTAACCTCTGCCTCCGCCTCCACCCCCAACTCCGCCTCCTCCACTGGCTCCTGCTCCGGCTCGGAACCCTGCTCCTCCTCCTCCTCTAGGTGCAGGGGAGCCAATGGCGGAGGAGATGAGGGCGTGGCCTCGGCTAGAGCCGGGGCCTCCATGGGCAGCGGGGGGTGGATGGACACCTGGATGGCGATGTGCTGAGGCTGCTCATGCAATGACGCATCGTCAGAATCCGCTGCAGGGGATCCGGAACGCTCCCTCTCACGCTCCCTATCTCTCTCCCGGAGGATGGTGAAGACGTCGCCGGGCCCCACCCCGACCAGGGCCCCCTGCACCAGGGCCGCCCGGCATCCCAATGCCCCGTCCAGGTGGTGCCCCTCTGGGGCCTGGCGGAGGAACGTGTGCCTCATCTCCTCAACCCCCACCACTTCCAAGATCTCCTCCATGAAGGTGCGGCAGTTCATGATGAGCGGGGGCAGCGGGATGCTGCGGGCCAGCTCCTCGATGTAGCGGGCAAACTCCATGGTCTTGAACTGGGTCACCTTGGCCAGCTCCAGGGTCTTGGCTGATGTGATGATGGGGATACGCTTGGCGATTTCAAACGCCTTCTGGAGCTTTAGAATAGAACAGATTGGAATGTCATTTATTGGCCATTTAATTATCATGAATGGATTTTTTTTCGATTTTAAAAATCACCTATAGCTCATGTACTATCAAAACAGTACAACAGTTACACAAACAAAGTTACTACCTATGTACGGTCCTCACAAGTATAGTAAATCACGACACAAACCTTCTCGGCGCCCTCAGTGCGGAAGAAGTCGTTGATGGCCTTCTCCGTCTTCTTCAGGTGGCTGCTCATCATGCAGAGACGCGTGATGTTGAGGATCATGATGATGGTGAAGGTGACGAGGCACACGACCACGTAATAGGCCCCCAGGTCCCCGCTGTGCAGGACCACGCGCATGGTCACCGTGCAGTTGGCGCTGCCGTGCACGTTGGACGCCATGCACGTGTACTTGCCGCGGTCGGCGAACGTGATCTCTGTGATGTTGAGGATGCCATCGTCTGTCAGCAACCACTTGTCACCTTCGGAGGAGAGAGAGACAGACAGAGAGAGTCATTTAGAAGAGTGTAGCTTTAAAAATTGGTCCCCACCATTTAAAACCAAAATTCACTGAAATCAACTGTATGTTTTTCACATTCATCTTATCATCCATCTTATTTTTCGAATAAGGTGCGCTAGATTAGGGTTGGAGTGAAAACCTACAGGATGGTAGCGCTCCGGGACCAGGGTTGGAGAGCCCTGATCCACATTAACAATGGTAAAGGACTTAACTAGAAAATCTCATGATACATTGCTACAGAAAGAAATATCATACCATAGAAACAGGATCTATTTTCCTTCAAGGAATGGGCTATATCCCTTCTAGGAATTCTATTTCTATGGATCAATCAAGGCACAGGAGGCTGCTGATGGGAGAACAGCTCATAATAATGGCCAGAACGGCGCAAATGGAATGGCATCAAACACCTGGAAACCATGTGTTTGATACCATTCCACTGATTCCGCTACAGTCATTAACACGAGGCCGTTCTCCCAATTAAGGTGCCTCCAACCTCTTGTGATTCAAGGTCAGTGTAATATGCATTTCCTGGTTGCAAAGACAGCAGCTATGCCAGGCCAGGCTATGCTAGGCCAGGGGGAAGGTCTCTGCTAGTTTGTCAAGACAGTCACATGCAACAGCTTTTTATAGCTAGGCTTTCTGAGAAGGCCTTTCGGTTTGCACTGCTCGATTCATTCAATATCACTCATAATCTAGGCCTATATTAATTTATTGCAACAAACAGCAATTCATTAATCCACTAAGTAGGTTGCATAATTTATATTATTGAGTGATAATATTATTCCAACTGAAGGACTGTCCTCGAGGCTGCAATCCAGCAACCAGGTATTTTAAAATATACTTTGGATTGGATTTGAATCCTGGACCCCCCACTAAAGTGGACCAGTCTTCCTCTTTTATTAGTTACTGAGAAATCATCTTTGTTTCATTAGTCCACTGTTGATACAGTCCAAAAATATTTTGCATGTCAACAATCAAGTTTTCAAGATATAGAACTTTCAAAATACAGAAAGTGTCACAGATGATGCGTTTTGTTCCTTGTTTATTCAATTTATTCGTCCCAAATGGCACCCTATTCCCTATTTAGTGCACTACTTTTGATCAGGGCCCATAGGGGTCTGGTTAAAAGTAGTGCACTAAATAATAATACATGGGACTTCTATAGCGCTTTTCAAGGACCCAAAGTCGCTTTACAATGATAGAAATTAAAAAGAAAGAACAGGAGTCAAAACAAAACATCAGACTAAACAAAACATGAATAAAGAGATGGTTGGGCTCAAAGAAGGGAAAGAGTAGGCCTTGTCAAAGCGGTGGGGCTTTAGGAGGGACTGAAACATAGTGATGAGGGCTGGAGGGAGGGAGTTCCAGAGCCTAGGGGCAACCCTGGAGAAGGCCCTGTTGCCGAAGCTCTGGAGCTTGGACCTGGGGATGACAAGGTGAATAGAGGATAGGGTGACATTTGGGATGTTTAAATAGAGAGTGGGGCTGAGGGAGGCTGTAATCTGTCTGGAAAAATACCAAGTGGTGCTTGTTGGTGAACTGGGAGACAAACGCCTGGAGCAGAACACAAACAAATAAGCTCTCATGTAAATGTAGAACCAAGGAAGTAGCCAGCCAAACATTACAGCATGTTACAAACATCTGTTGACTGTCGAAATTGGTTCGTCTTCCTCTACTAGGATACTACTACTACTGCTACAACTAATCTTGGTATAATATCCAATTTATTAAGAAGCTCTTTTGTTATACCTATCAAGGCAAAATATACTGAACAAAATTATTAATGCCACATGCAACAATTTTACTGAGTTACAGTTCATATAAGGAAATCATGGCGCAGCCAATCAGAATATGTTTTTCCCCACAAATGGGCTTCATTAAAGAAATAAATACTCCTCAGCTTCATCAGCTGTCCGGGTGGCAGGTCTCAGACGATCCCGCAGGTGAAAAGCCAGATGTGGAGGTCCTGGGCTGGCATGGTTAAACGTGGTCTGCGGTTCTGAGGCTGGTTGAATGTACTGCCAAATTCTCTAAAACTACGTTGGAGGTGGCTTATGGTAGAGAAAGAAACATTTAATTCTCTGGCAGCAGCTCTGGTGGACATTCCTGCAGTCAGCATGCCAATTACACGCTCCCTCAAAACTTGAGACATCTGTGGCATTGTGTTGTGTGACAAAACTGCACATTTGTGTGGACTTTTATTGTCCCCAGCACAAGGTTCACCTGTATAATGATCATGCTGTTTAATCAGCTTCTTGATATGCCACACCTGTCAGGTGGATGGATTATCTTGGCAAAGGAGAAATGCTCACTAACATGGATGTAAACAAATTTGTGCACAAAACTTGAGAGAAATATGCTTTTTGTGTGTATGGGACATTTCTGGGGCCTTTTATTTCAGCCCATGAAACATGGGACCAACACTTTAAATGTTGTGTTTATATTTTTGTTCAGTATAAAATGTCCTCCAGGCTATATTTCACCATGGTCTACATTGACCACTATTCTCCTATCACTGCATGAAGTGGCATCATCTGCCATTGCCTTATAACATCAACGTACGTAGGCATGTGGTGAGACTGTGGATGGATGGATGACTTCACGTCTCTCGCTCTCCAGATTCTGACAGCTCATCCTGAGTGGGTGGGTGACTCAGAGAGAGAGACTATCGCAGAATGAGAGAGAGCATGAAACAGATTTTGGAGGCCGAGTAGTGTTCGTTTTAAGACAGAATGAAAAGACTAGTGCTCACACCTTCGTTTTCCACACGCACACACACTTTATCCATCAAGCCTCCAGCCTGTCTGTCATGTCTCTAGAAAAGCTGAATGCGTAAAGGAAATGTAGCGAGAGACTGCTAAATGTATACACCCCTACCCCCATGTGAAGTGTTTCAAGGCTTGCTTTGAAAGTGTGTCAGTGTGTGGAAAGCAAAAGCTCTCTAAAAAACAAGTGGCAAAAGCTATAAAAGAAAAGCAAAGTCATGAGCAACAGGGAAGAAACAACTGTTATACATGTCATAACAGGTCTTTAACAGAGCCTTGTGGAACATGAAGTCTTCTACTGACTGGCTCACCGTCAACCATGAACAAAACCGCCCCAGCTATGATCACAACAAACATCAATCTAAACATTGAAAAATGTATTCATGTTGTTTGCATGCTACAGGTAACAGGCCCTAGTCGCAGTGGTTCAATGATGGTTGTTGCGCAAGAGCAAGTTCCAACAGGTCTGTTCAAAATGGAACCCACAATGTTGATTTAGCATTCCTGTTTTATAGCAGGTGACTCACACGGTTAAGAGCTTAGATTCTTCATTATTGTAGCCGACTATTTATCTGGAACATCTTTTCTATCTACAGTATTATCGCTACATCTTTTCTCAACTCCTTTTTCTTTCTCTTCCCCCCCTCCCCAAATCTCCTCTCCCCCCTTCTCTTTCCAATCTGCCTCCACATATAGTAGATAGATTAGGACTGAATGAGAGAAAGTATCCTATTAGTATCCTGCTTGTTAGTATCCTACCTGTTAGTATCCTACCTGGTAGTATTCTATTAGTATCCTACCTGTTAGTATCCTACCTGTTAGTATCCTATTACCATCCTACCTGTTAGTATCCTATTACCATCCTACCTGTTAGTATCCTATTAGTAACCTACCTGTTAGTATCATATTACCATCCTACCTGTTAATATCCTATTACCATTCTACCTGTTAGTATCCTATTACCATCCTACCTGTTAGTATCCTATTACCATCCTACCTGTTAGTATCCTATTAGTCTCCTACCTGTTAGTATCCTATTACCATCCTACCTGTTAGTATCCTATTACTATCCTACCTGTTAGTATCCTATTACCATCCTACCTGTTAGTATCCTATTACCATCCTACCTGTTAGTATCCTATTACCATCCTACCTGTTAGTATCCTATTACCATCCTACCTGTTAGTATCCTATTACCATCCTACCTGTTAGTATCCTATTACCATCCTACCTGTTAGTATCCTATTACCATCCTACCTGTTAGTATCCTATTAGTTTCCTACCTGTTAGTATCCTATTAGTCTCCTACCTGTTAGTATCCTATTACCATCCTACCTGTTAGTATCCTATTACCATCCTACCTGTTTGTATCCTATTACCATCCTACCTGTTTGTATCCTATTACCATCCTACATGTTAGTATCCTATTACTATCCTACCTGTTAGTATCCTATTACTATCCTACCTGTTAGTATCCTATTACCATCCTACCTGTTAGTATCCTATTACCATCCTACCTGTTTGTATCCTATTACCATCCTACATGTTAGTATCCTATTACCATCCTACATGTTAGTATCCTATTACTATCCTACCTGTTAGTATCCTATTACTATCCTACCTGTTAGTATCCTATTACCATCCTACCTGTTAGTATCCTATTACCATCCTACCTGTTAGTATCCTATTACCATCCTACCTGTTTGTATCCTATTACCATCCTACCTGTTTGTATCCTATTACCATCCTACCTGTTAGTATCCTATTACTATCCTACCTGTTAGTATCCTATTACCATCCTACCTGTTAGTATCCTATTACCATCCTACCTGTTAGTATCCTATTACCATCCTATCTGTTAGTATCCTATTAGTTTCCTACCTGTTAGTATCCTATTAGTCTCCTACCTGTTAGTATCCTATTACCATCCTACCTGTTAGTATCCTATTACCATCCTACCTGTTTGTATCCTATTACCATCCTACCTGTTTGTATCCTATTACCATCCTACATGTTAGTATCCTATTACTATCCTACCTGTTAGTATCCTATTACTATCCTACCTGTTAGTATCCTATTAGTCTCCTACCTGTTAGTATCCTATTAGTCTCCTACCTGTTAGTATCCTATTAGTCTCCTACCTGTTAGTATCCTATTACCATCCTACCTGTTAGTATCCATTTAGTCTCCTACCTGTTAGTATCCTATTAGTCTCCTACCTGTTAGTATCCTATTAGTCTCCTACCTGTTAGTATCCTATTACTATCCTACCTGTTAGTATCCTATTAGTCTCCTACCTGTTAGTATCCTATTACTATCCTACCTGTTAGTATCCTATTAGTCTCCTACCTGTTAGTATCCTATTACCATCCTACCTGTTAGTATCATATTAGTCTCCTACATGTTAGTATCCTATTAGTCTCCTACCTGTTAGTATCCTATTAGTCTCCTACCTGTTAGTATCCTATTAGTCTCCTACCTGTTAGTATCCTATTACTATCCTACCTGTTAGTATCCTATTAGTCTCCTACCTGTTAGTATCCTATTACTATCCTACCTGTTAGTATCCTATTAGTCTCCTACCTGTTAGTATCCTATTACTATCCTACCTGTTAGTATCCTATTAGTCTCCTACCTGTTAGTATCCTATTAGTCTCCTACCTGTTAGTATCCTATTAGTCTCCTACCTGTTAGTATCCTATTACTATCCTACCTGTTAGTATCCTATTAGTCTCCTACCTGTTAGTATCCTATTACCATCCTACCTGTTATTATCCTATTACTATCCTACCTGTTAGTATCCTATTACCATCCTACCTGTTAGTATCCTATTAGTAACCTACCTGTTAGTATCCTATTACCATCCTACCTGTTAGTATCCTATTAGTTTCCTACCTGTTAGTATCATATTAGTCTCCTACCTGTTAGTATCCTATTACCATCCTACCTGTTAGTATCCTACCTGTTAGTATCCTATTAGTAACCTACCTGTTAGTATCCTATTACTATCCTACCTGTTAGTATCCTATTAGTCTCCTACCTGTTAGTATCCTATTACTATCCTACCTGTTAGTATCCTATTAGTCTCCTACCTGTTAGTATCCTATTACTATCCTACCTGTTAGTATCCTATTACTATCCTACCTGTTAGTATCCTATTAGTCTCCTACCTGTTAGTATCATATTACCATCCTACCTGTTAGTTTCCTATTACCATCCTACCTGTTAGTATCCTACCTGTTAGTATCCTACCTGTTAGTATCCTACCTGTATCTTATTAGTATTTTACCTGTTAGTATCCTACCTGTTAGTATCCTACTAGTATCCTACTAGTATCCTACCTGTTAGTATCCTGTTAGTATCCTACCTGTTTGTATCCTATCCAATGCCATTCATATTTAATAACAACCTCCTTGTCTTATGACCTAGATTCAGCTGGACACTATTAAATATCTACAAACAGTTAGGTTGTGGGCGTGACCACCAATCTGCCTCCATATAGGCTACAGTAGATTGTTCTCTCTTTCAGTTGTAATCTATGACAATAGTATCCTATTCAATGGCAGCAATAATATGTCATTTATCAAGTATCTGAAGTTAAGTAGTGGCCGTGACTTTTTAACTCTTAATGTTTTGGAAAAAGAGCCGACAGGCCAGCTTGTTTGGTTTGTTGTCATCATATCATCATCATCATCATCATCATCATGGCTTTGGTGTATGATTATGTTCATTTTTTAATCTGCTGGGTTGGCATTGCATAATCGCAGCAAATAATCCCCCTTTTTTATATAGTCATCATACATCACTGTCATCTTAGTCTGTCATAATGCAACTACTCAATGTGACCTTCATTTGAAATCCCCCCCCCCTCTCTCTCTCTCTCTCTCTGTTCTCCCTCACTCTACCTCCTCCTCAGTCTGTCCATCTCTCCATTGTTCACAGCACACAAATATATTTGACTGTAGTCTACAAATGCTGCTGTTTGGCCACACAAAAACTTAAATACAGAGGGATTTAGTCAGTGATTTACGGGGATTGAGGCTATTTTAACTATAAATCATAATTCTAGCTCTTTTTTTCATGACAGTGACAGTTTGTGTTAATGCCTGTCATCCTCTGCAACAGCCTGTCTGCATTTTCACACAATTTATTTCATAATGCCTTATTATTGAAAGAGAACTTGAATGGTATTGCCTTAACCCTGACACTGGCAGTTCAAGTTGGTGTTGAGAGCTGCTGATTCGTTGGCTAAAGCCACATCGGGGATATTATTGACAACTGTACATTCAATTAACTTGACTTACTTGTCTCCGTGTCTAGCAGGTTTCCATGCGAGTTGAACCACTGTATATTCGGGACAGGCTCTCCAGTGACGTTGCAATCAATCAGAGCGCAGTTGCCCTCGCGGGCGATGATCTGGCTTACTTTCGAGTACACCAGGGGGACAAATCCACCATCTGCCACCGTGCCGTTTTCTGTGCTGTTTCCATCTGAAACCGCCGATAGAACCCCGGCGGTGTAGAGGCTGATAATGGACAGTAGGAAGAGGCTAAAAGCGTAGCCACTTGACCGATTCATTTTTCCCCTTCTTCCTGACCGTCGCTTTCACCCGAGGATAGTTTGTCATGCCACTCGCGTCTTTATGTTCAAAACATACTGGCTATCTCCTGATAGCGGTAATGAAAGGCAATTTGATATTCTGCTCCGAATCTTGAAGCATTCCACTGGAAGAGGAAAAAAAAAAAAAGAAACAAAGAAAAGCACTCATCAACATTCTGTGGTCCCCTGTAGCTCAATTGGTAGAGCATGGCGCTTGTAACGCCAGGGTAGTGGGTTCGACCCCCGGGACCACGCATACGTAAAAATGTATGCACACATGACTAAATCGCTTTGGATAAAAGCGTCTGCTAAATGGCATATTATTATTATTTGTTTAGACAGTGATGACTTCTCTACTGAACCAAAAGATAAGGACAGGGACCTGTCCGAAACGCTATCTCGATTAATAACGTTTTCCAACATCTGATTGCATACTTACACGATAACGCTATCTCGATTAATAACGTTTTCCAACATCTGATTGCATACTTACACGATGTTTGTCATTTTTTGGTTGATAATTGACCCCCCCCCCCGACCCAATACAGTCTTTGACTCGGACAACAACAAAGAAACACTATCAAATACAAAAACCGTTTTTTACTGTAAAGCCAACAGTGAATGCAACGTTGTTACAGCAACATAATCTGTTACATGTCATTGTTACAACATAGAGCTGCAATGTAACAGACATGGTATAATTATAATAATATTGACGCCTACATAATAAATTCCGTCTATTTTTATTAGTTAACGTTAGGCCTAACTTATTGTCTAAAATCAGTTGCTTGATAACAATAAATGATGTTAGCTAGCTAGTAGTATAAATCAATATATGTATTTGACTGACAATTTGACTGCAAAAAAGTAGCTAACCTAGCTAGCTAGCAAATTTCGGCTATTTGCACTAGCAAGCTAATATCTGGTTGGATGCAAAATAGCGGAGGCTTGCTAGCAAACTAACGTTAACGTCGCTAGCCTGGAAAGGACACAACGGTTTGGCTAACTAACTAGCTAGCTTCTTTGATTTAGCTAACTTAGCTATAACTTAGAAGGAGTTATATAAACGGCCAAGTAGCTCACATAATATAGGTCGTTAGTTAAATGTCATGTTTAATGCAGTAACGTTAGCTAGCTAACCAACAGAAAAATAAATAACGGTTACTGTAGCTAGTTACGTTACGTACAGGGAATGATGGCTAACGTTAGTAACTAGCCATCACCATAGCTAGCTAGCGTGCTAGCGATAACGCTATCTCGATTAATAACGTTTTCCAACATCTGATTGCATACTTACACGATAATCGTCCACTGTTATTTTGCTTAGCTAGCTACTACAGATGTTTTATCGTTATGCGGTCAAGAAGGAGATCGCCGTCTATCTTTCGGATGCTGCTGCGTTCCGCTATTTATTCGACATCCTCATCTCTCTTGCTCAGCTGGCAGCTTGACACAACATTCGTTCGCTCTTCGCTGTAGCGTTCCGCCTCCCTACCCTAGTCAAATTACAAGAACCTACCCTAGTCAAATTACAAGCACCTACCCTAGTCAAATTACAAGCACCTACCCTAATCAAATTACAAGCAAGCAGCAAGAAAACTAGGTCGGTCATTGGCCATGCACCAACTTTATTTGATCTGGGTCCACATCCGCAAAAAACGATGGCTGCATTAAATATAAGAGTACAGCACAGTAACCTGTTGGCTACATGAATGGCAATCATGAGTGTGTCAACAATGGAATTAAATGTAGCTACAAAAGTATGCTATTTAATTTTTTCCCAAAAATATTAGCAATTAATGAAAAGAACATCATCACTTCTTCTTCCAAGAACTAAAACACATAGCAACTAAAACATGTCGTTTTTTCATGAATGAATGAAGTGCATTCATGCACTAAACTGTAGGCTACATTTAGGGCTTTCTGCTTTGTGTCTGCCCTTTTTCTTTATATGAAGTCTAGTACATTAGCATACAGTTCTCTAGACAGTAAACAGAGGCCGGTGTCTCACTCTCTCTGAGGTCCAGGCAATTTGCCATCATCAACCACTGCATTGTTCGATCTGATGGACATAACTACAGTACTGAAGACTTATGAAGCGGCCAAATGCAAGGACACTTAATGTTGTGGTTCTATTGAATCCTCAGACTTCCTTTGTATATACAAATGACTGATGAGATGATTTGTATTCAGAACACGACTAATTTGAATAGGCAAAATAACTAAGATACAAACAAATTAAATCAATGCTATCAGTAGCTTACTGTATGCATTGTAGGCACACTCTCTCCACACACTTTCCATACACTCTCTCCACACTCTCTCCACACACTCTCTCCACACTCTCTCCACACACTCTCCACACACACTCTCTCCACACACTTTCCACACTCTCCACACACACTCTCTCCACACACTCTCCACACACACTCTCTCCACACACTCTCCACACACACTCTCTCCACACTCTCTCCACACACTCTCCACACACACTCTCTCCACACACTCTCCACACACACTCTCTCCACACACTCTCCACACACACTCTCTTCACACACTCTCTTCACACACTCTATCCACACACTCACACACTGTTGTGGTCAAAAGAGAGTGTATAAAGTTCAGGTAAAAATATCAACCTGTTTGGCTCAACCCAAGTAGGTCATATCTGCCTTCCGGAGCGGATTATTGACCGACCTTCTCGGTGCTTTAAAAGCATTAATTGATCTCTGAAATGGACACATGCTTTTAAAAGACTCAATTCATTGATAAATTAATCCATAACACTAGCTATCTCGCATTAGCAAGTGTTCATATTGTGGAAAGAGTGTTATTTCCCAATAAATATACACAACAGCAGAGTTTCAAGGAACTGCAAGTTCAATTCTAAGCAGGAGTGAGACATAGGGGTTGCTTTCTGATGAAACCCAAACACGTGTCTGGCTGCCTAGGTGCCTCTCACATTACAAAAACAGTTAAAAACGATGAATATTTTTGTGTTCAGAAATGCTTGGCTCAAGTAATGCTGATTGTAAAGTTGTTAATAGAGTTACACAGTGCTAGCTACAAAACTAGACCGATGACTGCAAAATGGTGATTACATTTACAGTCATCTCCAAGGCAAAATGCATATCTTGTCTGAGGTAAGTTAGTATTTCTGTGATTCAAGTGTGAATGAGTGTACAGTATTTGAAATATATATATATATATATATATATATATATATATACAGTTGAAGTCGGAAGTTTACATACACTTAGGTTGGAGTCATTAAAACTCGTTTTCCAACCACTCCACAGATTTCTTGTTAACAAACTATAGTTTTGGCAAGTCGGTTCGGACATCTACTTTGTACATGACACAAGTAATTTTTCCAACAATTGTTTACAGACAGATTATTTCACTTATAATTCACTGTATCACAATTCCAGTGGGTCAGAAGTTTACATCCACTAAGTTGACTGTGCCTTTAAACAGCTTGGAAAATTCCAGAAAATAATGTCATGGCTATAGGAGCTTCTGATAGGCTAATTGACATATTTTGAGCAAATTGGAGGTGTACCTGTGGATGTATTTCAAGGCCTACCTTCAAACTCAGTGCCTCTTTGCTTGACATCATGGGAAATCAAAAGAAATCACCCAAGATCTCAGAAAAAAATTTGTAGACCTCCACAAGTCTGGTTCATCCTAGGGAGCAATTTCCAAACGCCTGAAGGTACCACGTTCATCTGTACAAACAATAGTACGCAAGTATAAACACCATGGAACCACGCAGCCATCATACCGCTCAGGAAGGAGACCCGTTCTGTCTCTTAGAGATTAACGTACTTTGGTGCGAAAAGTGCAAATCAATCCCAGAATAACAGCAAAGGACCTTGTGAAGATGCTGGAGGAAACAGGTACAAAAGTATCTATATCCACAGTCAAACGAGTCCTATATCGACATAACCTGAAAGGCCGCTCAGCAAGGAAGAAGCCACTGCTCCAAAACCGCCATAAAAAAGCAGGACTATGGTTTGCAACTGCACATGGGGACAAAGAATGTACTTTTTGGAGAAATGTCCTCTGGTCTGATGAAACAAAATTGGAAATGTTTGGCCATAATGACTATCGTTATGTTTGGAGGAAAAAGGGGGTGCCTTGCAAGCCAAAGAACACCATCCCAACCGTGAAGCAAGGGGGTGGCAGCATCATGCTGTGGGGGTGCTTTGCTGCAGGAGGGACTGGTGCACTTCACAAAATAGATGGCATCATGAGGAAGGAAAATTATGTGGATATATTGAAGCAACATCTCAAGACATCAGTCAGGAAGTTAAAGCTTGGTCGCAAATGGGTCTTCCAAATTGATAATGACAAAGATGTGATCAGTCTATAATTTTAATGGTAGGTTTATTTGAACAGTGAGAGACAGAATAACAACAAAAACATCCAGAAAAATGCATGTCAAAAATGTTATAAATGGATTTGCATTTTAATGAGGGAAAGTATTTGACCCCTCTGCAAAACATGACTTAGTACTTGGTGGCAAAACCCTTGTTGGTAATCACAGAGGTTATTGTTATTCTGTCTGTCACTGTTCAAATAAACCTACCATAAAAATTATAGACTGATCATGTCTTTGTCAGTGGGCAAACGTACAAAATCAGCAGGGGATCAAATACTTTTTTCCCTCACTGTAGAGGGAGCGATAGAGATAGGAGACTGAGAACCAGGCCAGGGTGTAGTAGTCAAAGGTAGAAGTCACCACAATCTCAACACCAATAACCAAATCTCGTGCGCACGCTGGCCAACTACATTTTAATGTTTCAGCAGTCATGAGAGACTTCTCACCAGCCCCCACTGAGCAATAATGTAAGGTACTACGAACCATTGAGAACTTGACCATGGAAAAGGAATATACAGTATAGCTATGTTATGACTGCATTTTTTGGTATTTTCTTCTCCCACATTGTAAACAAATGGAATGAACTATTTTTATATTCCATATTGTCTATAACATTCCATACTTCTATATCATCTACATTTACTCAGGAAAAACTGAAGTGATGATCAAACTGACCGATGTAATTCCATCTATTCTAGAGCACTAGACAGTGTGCTTGTCTTTTAATCACACATCCTCATTTATCTATTCCCTAACTTCCTCCTGCGGGGGAGAGAATAACCCACAGATGTCACGATAACATGACGTTCGTCTACAAAGAGAAAGCAGTGAGTGAGTGTGACTGTTTCTTTCACCCAGCTCATGAAATGTGAATTAATATTTTATTAACCTCTGTGATGACACTGATTAAACTACCAACACTTTCTTTCTACTCTCATCTACATGGAAACTCAGGATGCGTCCCTATTGGCACCCTATTCCCTACATAGTGTACTAATTTTGACCACCCTGGTCAAAAGTAGTGCACTATATAGGGAGTAGGGTGCCATTTGGGATATAACAACAGACAATTATGCCACTAATCTATACTGAGAATGTTACAGTACATTCACAGAAAAAAATATTGTAAATATCTCTCTCGATGATTGCATTTGTCGCATTTAAACCCAGGCCAACTGTCTCTTCTGGGAAAAGCACTTTCAAATGTTTTTTTAAAATCATGGTCCTATTCACTAGGAACCAAAGGGAAGCAAACAGACCAAAATGGGGAGGGACTACCTAAAATTGTCCAATAAGAAACGCTTGTTATCCTTTTCTTTTGTGAAACATGTTGAGACGGTGTGCACTAATGCATATAAGCCAGCAGCTTTCCAGTTTTGCTCTTATTACAGTCACAGGAAAGAGGCCTCTTATGGGATTTAAAAAATGGCTAGAGAATAGACACAAAGTAGAAAATACAATCACATGAAAGGAAACATGCCTGAAGTTTTTATTACTACCTACTATGCATTTTAAAGGGGATGGTATGGTAGTTTACTAAGACATGCATTCCACATGTACATTCACAGTACCAGTCAAAAGTTTGGACACATACTCATTCCCGGGTTTTTCTTTATTTTTACAATTTTCTACATTGTAGAATAATAGTGAAGACATCAAAACTGTGAAAAAACACATATGGAATCATGTAGTAACCAAAACAGTGTTAAACAAATCACATTTTATATTTGAGATTCTTCAAATAGCCACCCTTTGCCTTGATGACAGCTTTGCACACTCTTGGCATTCTCTCAACCAGCTTCATGAGGTAGTCACCTGGAATGCATTTCAATTAACAGGTGTGCCTTCTTAAAAGTTAATTTGTGGAATTTCTTTCCTTCTTAATGCGTTTGAGCCAATCAGTTGTGTTGTGACAAGGTGGGGGGGGTATACAGAAGATAGCCCTATTTGGTAAAAACCAAGTCCATATTATGGCAAGAACCGCTCAAATAAGCAAAGAGAAACGACAGTCCATCATTACTTTAAGACATGAAGGTCAGTCAATAAGGAACTTTTCAAAAACGTTGAACGTTTCTTCAAGTGCAGTCGCAAAAACCATCATGCGCTATGATGAAACTG
Source organism: Coregonus clupeaformis (assembly GCF_020615455.1). NCBI lineage: Eukaryota > Metazoa > Chordata > Actinopteri > Salmoniformes > Salmonidae > Coregonus > Coregonus clupeaformis. Next base: position 354,443 of record NW_025533534.1, on the reverse strand, counting down.
GCTCTCATGAGGACCACCACAGGAATGGAAGACCCAGAGTTACCTCTGCTGCAGAGGATAAGTTCACTAGAGTTACCAGCCTCAGAAATTGCAGCCCAAATAAATGCTTCTCAGAGTTCAAGTAACAGACACATCTCAATATCAACTGTTCAGAGGGGACTGTGTGAATCAGGTCTTCATGGTCGAATTGCTGCAAAGAAACCACTACTAAGGACACCAATAAGAAGAAGAGACCTGCTTGGACCAAGAAACATGAGCAATGGACATTAGACCGGTGGAAATGTGTCCTTTGGTCTGGAGTCCAAATTTGAGATTTTTGGTTCCAACCACCGTGTCTTTGTGAGACGCGGTGTGGGTGAGCGGATGATCTCTGCATGTGTATTTCCCACCGTAAAGCATGGAGGAGGAGGTGTTATGGTGTGGGGGTGCTTTGCTGGTGACAATATCTGTGATTTATTTAGAATTCAAGGCAAACTTAACCAGCATGGCTACCACAGCATTCTGCAGCGATACGCCATCCCATCTGGTTTGGGCTTAGTGGGACTATCATTTGTTTTTCAACAGGACAATGACCCAACACACCTCCAGGCTGTGAAAGGGCTATTTTACCAAGAAGGAGAGTGATGGAGTGCTGCATCAGATGACCTGGCCTCCACAATCCCCTGACTTCAACCCAATTGAGATGGTTTGGATTGAGTTGGACCGCAGAGTGAAGGAAAAGCAGCCAACAAGTGCTCAGCATATGTGGGAACTCCTTCAAGACTGGTTGAGAGAATGCCAAGAGTGTGCAAAGCTGTCATCAAGGCAAAGGGTGGTTATTTGAAGAATCTCAAATATAAAATATATTTTGATTTGTTTAACACTTTTTTGTTCACTACATGATTCCATATGTGTTATGTCATTGTTTTGATATCTTCACTATTATTCTACAATGTAAAAAATAGTAAAAATAAAGAAAAACCCTTGAATGAGTAGGTGTGTCCAAACTTTTGACTGGTAGTGTATGTAGTTACTTGTTTATTACTACATGTATTTTAAAGGGGATGGTGTGGTAGTTTACTACTAGGCCTACTTTTAAAGGGGAAGGTGGGGTAATTTATTACAACATGTATTTTAAAGGGGATGGTGTGATAGTTTACTACTAGGCCTATTTTTAAAGGGGAAGGTGGGGTAATTTATTACAACATGTATTTTAAAGGGGATGGTGGGGTAGTTTACTACTAGGCCTACTTTTAAAGGGGAAGGTGGGGTTAGAAGTAGAGGTTCATTCACCTGTGTGAAGGTGCTGGTGTGCATCGTAGAAGCCTGGATGTGTAGTACCACTCTGTCCACCAGCAGCTTGGGCCCAGTCACAAAGCCTATTCTCAGCCTGCAAAGACAGACACACACGCACACCACAAACACACACATGCACGCGCGCACGCACACACACACACACACACAGTCACCCCCCCCAAGAGTCCCTGTGGTCCATATTGACATACTGAAGGGAATACTCTGTGCATATGCATCCTGTGTGTGTTTGTGTGTCTGTGTGTCTGTGTGTGTGTGTAAGTGTGTGTGTGTAATTAAATTGGCCACATGAACTGGTAAATCAAGGAGCCACTAACCCACTAAGTACACACATTCTGACTCAATCTCTCGGTAAACATGTTCAGACGGGTAAATAGATAACCACATTGCCTACGTGTCTCATTGAACACTGGACTCAGAGGGAGAGAGACTACTACAAAATTACACTGATATAACTAGTAATAGTGTAATAACTGAAACTAAACAGGTCTCTTTTTTAAAATTATATTTGTAAAGTCTTTGTATGTTTATTGGATAGAGAGAGCTAGAGGTGAAAGGAGTCTGTCCTGATGATCTGCCTGTCAACGTCCATGGAGAGAAACCTGGGAGCCCAGGGGGAGGGAGAGAGAGAGAGAGAGAGAGAGAGAGAGAGAGAGAGAGAGAGAGAGAGAGAGAGAGAGAGAGAGAGAGAGAGAGAGAGAGAGAGAGAGAGAGAGAGAGAGAGAGAGAGAGAGAGAGAGAGAGAGAGAGAGAGAGAGAGAGAGAGAGAGAGAGAGAGAGAGACAGAGACAGAGAGAGAGAGAGAGAGAGAGAGAGAGAGAGAGAGAGAGAGAGAGAGAGAGAGAGAGAGAGAGAGAGAGAGAGAGAGAGAGAGAGAGAGAGAGAGAGAGAGAGAGAGAGAGAGAGAGAGAGAGAGAGAGAGAGAGAGAGAGAGAAGAGAGACAGAGACAGAGACAGAGACAGAGACAGAGACAGAGACAGAGACAGAGACAGAGACAGAGACAGAGACAGAGACAGAGACAGAGACAGAGACAGAGACAGAGACAGACAGACGAGCAGCCTGTTTATGATATACAGTAGGGGGGATGCCAGTGCTGTGTCCCAATAAACCACACAAAGTCATAATACATGAAACAATGACACAATTTTTACCTTTTCAAACTGTAGGAAGTAATAGGGGTCATCCTCGTTAATAAGGAGGTCATACTGTCTCGCAAGCTGTCAAAACGAGAACAAAAGCTGATTAGTTCTGGTGAAGTAGACCTTTAGGGAAATCAATTTTCCACTGAGGCCAGAATAGAAGCACAATCATTTTAGAAAATAACCCTTTCCTTCGCTCCCATATGCATGAGTCATTGTTTTAGGGTCAGTAGTTTTTACTGGCCCTGTGACCTGACCAGGACCGTGTAAAACTCCAGGCCCTAGTCATAGGCTAGTCAACGTGAATCAGACCGTTAGGGAAATCATTAATGAGAACTAGAACAATGGATTCAGATTGTTTCCCTCTCTTTCCTTCGCTAATGCATGGCCCTGTTTAATTACTTTATAAATCCTTCCTTCCTTGTTTCCTTGAGGTAAGCACTGATCTATAAGTGATGAAATAGGTGAAAGCAAGGTTACCAACCTCTTGCTTTCACCAATTCAACCAATTCAAATCTGTGATTACTTCAAGGAAGAACAGTAGAAAGGAAGGATGCATTTTCAAGTCTTTGAACAGGGCCTATACTCTCAGAACAAAAGTGATATGTGGCACCATTTGTCCCTGTAGGGGAACCCTCTGAAAAAAGGCTCCAGATTGAATCATTTAAGATGAAATACAACTCTTTCTGGTTACAAATAGCACCCTTTAATAGGTTATATTTGAAACCCAGGTTCTATTTAGAACACAAAAGGGTTCTATCTAACCTGAAAAAGGTTCTATCTGGAGCCTATTTTCAGGGGGTTCTCCTACAGGGACACATGGTATTACATAGCACTCTTTTTTTCTGAGAGTGTATGGGAGTGGACTGACCTCGTAGATCTCCCTCTTCCTCTGGGTGGTCATGGAGGCCCTGGTGGGGTTTCCTCCGTTGGGGATGGTGTAGAGGACCCTGGGTGCGGTGCTGTGTGGCTTGTGGACGTCTGCCGGATCCCAGCGGGACAGCACCTCCTTCAGGCCCCCCGGGATCATACCGTGCTGGTCACTGGGCACGTTGATGAGGTTACACCCCAGCGGCTGGAGCTAGGGATGGGGGAGTGAGTGAGTGAGTGAGAAAAGGGCTTCTTACTGCAGCGAGAGTTCCAGAGTAGGTAGGTGCGTGGAGTAGAACGTTGTCTCCAGGATTGACAAGCATTTCAAACACCTACCAAAAAAATTAGAAAAAATTATTACTCAAAACATTCCCTTCAACATAGAGAAAAGTATACTGAACAAAAATATAAACGCAGCATGTAAAGTGTTGGTCCCATGTTTCATGAGCTGAAATAAAAGATCCCAGAAATGTCCCAAATGTTGTGCCAAAATTTGTTTACATCCCTGTTAGTGAGCATTTCTCATTTGCCAAGATAATCCATCCACCTGACAGGTGTGACATTTCAAGAAGCTGATTAAACAGCATGATCATTACACAGGTGCACCTTGTGCTGGGGGCAATAAAAGGCCACTCTAAAATTTGCTGTTTTGTCACACAACACAATGCCACAGATGTCTCAAGTTTTGAGGGAGCGTGCAATTGGCATACTGACTGGAGGAATGAGATTTTGTCAGATAACTGAATGTTAATTTCTCTACCATAAGCCGCTTCAAACGTCGTTTTAGAGAATTTGGCAGTACGTCCAGCCGGCCTCACAACCACAGATCATGTGTAACCACGCCAGCCCAGGACCTCCAGATCCGGCTTCTACACCTGCGATCATCTGAGACCATCCACCCGGACAGCTGATGAAACGTTTGTGGGGAAAATATAATTCTGATTGGCTGGGCCTGGCTCCCTAGTGGGTGGACCTATGCATAGAATCCATAGATTAGGGCCTAATGAATTTATTTCAATTGACTGATTTCCTTATATGAACTGTAACTGAGTAAAATCGTTGAAATTGTTGCATATAGAAGAGGAGAGGGTGAGAATAGAACAAGATCATGAGATCACAGGATCATTACTGATAGTCATACCTTGCAGAAGCCCTCCTGTAACACACATATCCATTTGACCCTTCTCTGCACTGTAGTTGGCTGTAGGAGGGTTGTGAAGGTTCTTCTGCAGGTTATTCATCCAAGTCAACAGATCTGGGATTCTACACAGGGGAGAAAGAGGATTAAAGTAACGGGCCAGTGTTTCTCCAGAATTCTATGAAATATGACCAATAATTAATTGCAATATGAGTGAAATTGTTTTCCTTCCAAAATATTGTAATTACGTTTGTTAAAAAGCATCTGTTCTGTGTTGGAATGGTGTGGGCGTACCCCAACAACATAATGATGTGTGCATCTGTCATGAAAAATATTAGGAGAATGACATCATCCTATATGAGGAAATAGCAAGCATTTTTTAAACAGTCTGAAGTGTTTTTTCTCCAATTTATGCTTTGGCCACAAATATGAGTCAACAACATTACTTGGGTATGAGTTAACAGAATTTACACAACAGTGGGTCTAATCCTAAATGCTGATTGGTTAAAACCGCATTCCAGCCGGTGTCTATTCCACAAATTACCACCAGCTAAATCTATGACGTTAAAATGCCTATTTACACTGTTCCATCTGACTGTGCAATCCACTGTATCATCAAAACAGTCAGGCACTTTATAAACTTGATCGGTCCTCGACTTCGTCTCGGGCCTAACAACACCCATGCCAATATATCCAACAAACACTGGCTTCTCTGACATTATCACTAAAATGAACTTTTCAAAGTCAGATTTTCACTAGACAGTTACTTTAAACTTTGCATTCATAGGGGCGAATCCTAAATTCAGTTGAATTTTAATTTATGTAAATGAGAGGCTAAGTGAAAGACTTGAAATTGGAGGTTGGGATTCGCCCCATACAGAACAACCTACAGTTACAAAACATCACCAAATTATCTTATTTCTTTTTTTTAACAAGAAATAGGCCTAATCATTAATAATAACATTTGAATAGCAGCCAAGGTATGTATTAATAACATATTCAATATTTGATGTGTGTATTCGATACTGTGGTGCATAATAGGGTGCCATTTGAGATACAGCCTTGGCTTTATTGTCCCGTTATCTCTTATCAGTTGTCACACGCACACACACACACACACTGGTTGAGAGAGCTATAGACCAATACGAGCCACTATTTACATAGACAGTTGTAAAGCTAGATAATGAGCCATTAGAGAGATAACCTTCCTTCTAACACTGCCATTGACTAGTATAGGTGTCATGTTGTCCTAACCTTTTCAATGTTGAACAGCACTGTAACAGGTCAAAAGTTTAAACAGGCCATAATGAAACTATTAGTTTCCGCATTATTTTACATTGTAAACTTAGCCAATTCCTGACCATATGAATTGTGTGTTAGAGCTAGCCATGTACTGTACATTACTCTGTTTGTGTCAAGGAGAGATTTTGGTGGCTATGTTCTTGTTGACTCTCCTATATTGTAGCAATTCGAGGGTAGCCCTGACCACATGCTTCAAGATGGCCACCATTGTTCCTGTACCCAAGAAAGCAAAGGTAACTGAACTAAATGTCTATCGCCCCGTAGCACTCACCTCTATCATCATGAAGTGCTTTGAGAGACTAGTCAGAGATCATATCACCTCCACCTTACCTGTCACCCTAGAACCACTTCAATTTGCTTACCGCCCCAATAGATCCACAGACGATGCAATCGCCATCACACTGCACACTGCCCTATCCCATCTGGACAAGAGCAATACCTATGTAAGAATGCTGTTAATTGACTATAGCTCAGCATTCAACACCATCGTACCCTCCAAGCTCATCATTAAGTTCGAGGCCCTGGGTCTGAACCCCGCCTGTGCAACTGGGTCCTGGACTTCCTAACAGGCCGCCCCCAGGTGGTGAAGGTAGGAAACAACATCTCCACTTTGCTGATCCTCAACACTGGGGCCCCACAAGGGTGCGTGCTCAGCCCCTTGCTGTACTACCTGTTCACCCATGACTGCGTGGCCAAGCACGCCTCCAACTCAATCATCAAGTTTGTAGACGACACAACAGTAGTAGGCTTGATTACCAACAATGACGAGACAGCCTACAGGGAGGAGGTGAGGGCTCTGGGAGTGTGGTGCCAGGAAAATAACCTCTCACTCAACGTCAACAAAACAAAGGAGATGATCGTGGACTTCAGGAAACAGCAGAGGGTGCACCCCCGTATCCACATCGACGGGACCGCAGTGGAGAAGGTGGAAAGCTTCAAGTTCCTTGGCGTACACATCACTGACAAACTGAAATGGTCCACCAACGCAGACAGTGTGGTGAAGAAGGTGCAACAGGCTGAAGAAATTTGGCTTGGCACCTGAAACCCTCACAAACTTTTACAGATGCACAATTGAGAGCATCCTGTCGGGCTGTATCACCACCTGGTACGGCAACTGCACCGCCCGCAACCGCAGGGCTCTCCAGAGGGTGGTGCGGTCTGCCGAACGCATTACCGGGGGAAAATTATCTGCCCTCCAGGACACCTACAGCACCCGATGTCACAGGAAAGCCAAAAAGATAATCAAGGACATCAACCACCCGAGCCACTGCCTGCTCACCCTGCTATAATCCAGAAGGCGAGGTCAGTACAGTTGCATCAAAGCTGGGACCGAGAGAATGAAAAACAGCTTCTATCTCAAGGCCATCAGACTGTTAAATAGCCATCACTAGCACATTAGCGGCTGCTGCTGCCTATTAAAATCACTGGCCACTTTAAGAAATGGAACACTAGTCACTTTAATAATGTTTACATATCTTGCATTACTCATCTCATATGTATATACTGTATCCTATAATATTCTACTGTATCTTAGTCCATGCCGCTCTGTCATTGCTTGTCCATATATGTATTCTTAAATTCCATTCCTTACTTAGATTTGTGTGTATTGGGTATATGTTGTTAAATTGTTAGATATTACTTGTTACATATTACTGCACTGTCGGAGCTAGAAGCACAAGCATTTCGCTACACCCGCAATTACATCTGCTAAACATGTGTATGTGACAAATAAAATGTGATTTGATTTGATTTAACTGTCAATCCAACGCCTTAGCCGTTACGCCAAGAGATCCGAACCTGTTCACGAGGTCACTAGGTGTTGGGTTAAGGTCGTTACAATATCATGTTCTGAAGAAGCTTCCAGGGACTTTTAGAAGACTAGCCCTTTGGTGGGCTAAAATACATCCTAATAAACAATATCCTGGTCAAAAGTAGTGCACCATATAGGGAATCGGGTGTCATTTCGGACGCACCCAATGTTTCCTCAGTCACTGACTCACCCGCTGGAGGCCAAGTACTGCAGAGCCCTCTTCATCATGGTCTCGTTGAAGATAAGCGTGTCCCCATTCTTCACCTGGATGGAGCAGGACTGGAAGGGGAAGGTGTTGGGGTTGGGAGCCCCTCCGGCCAGGGAGATCATGGAGAGGGGAGCCCTCTGCTGGAGCTCAGCTTAGGGGTGGAAGAGGGAAAGACAGGTTGGTTTCTCAAGTTTCATATGATGAAATTGTATGGTAGATTACACTGAACCAAATGATTTTACCCCAACACTTTAGGAACTTAATAAAATGTAATGAATTTAACTATGGATCAAACCTGAAAACTGACAAAGAACCATGACTTACTCAACATTCGGATGATGGGAGGGCTTCCGAGCTGCACTTACAGCTGTCAAAAACTGAGCGTAGTTCATGGCTCCTGTAAAATCACCACACATGTAGGTTTCTAACAATCAGCACTGACAGAGCAAGCTTGCCTGTGGTGTGTCAACACTCCTGAGGAATACATATATACAATGCGACAGTGTATGATTGTAAACAGCAACACATGACATCATGCTGCATGATGACACATGTACAGACAGGGTATTCACATGTTGCCTACTAATGTTGATTGTTGGGTCAAGTTACAACAAGACATGTAAATACTGTTCACCCATCCATTCCATGTGAATCATCTTCATAAAAACTGATGAGATGCATTATACTATGTTTAGTTTGAGTGTGATATCCTTGGCACTTTGACAAAGTACCTTCTATGTTATTGGCAAGACTTGTACAGTAGAAGGTAGCGAACTAAACTCCTAAGTAGTAAGGCTATTATGTTGTCCTGCTCCTGCATACAGCAGCACTGGAGTGGATTATCTTGCAATAAAGGCAGAGCGAGTAGAGAGCAATAGTAATGGAGTCTTTTTGTAGGCACTAACTCCGCCATGGTTTGTTGGACAAAGCCTGTGGTAAACACATGCTTAGGAGAGTTCATATGTTCTATATCGTGGAGCTCCGCCCCATAGGGGAGCTCTGCTCCTATTGGTTTACCCACTGCCCTAAGGCAGCAACAGACTGAGACAAAATTATGCACACACCTGCAGCCAATAGGAGTACCTGTGTCCCTATAAGAGGGGACGCTTCCCCTCAATCAGCCTCCCTTTATCTTCAGCGATAGACTGAAGAAGCTAAGAAGAGACGAAGAGAAGACTCAGGACGAGATTACGCCGTCGATTTTCCAGTTCATCGACATCGTCCTAAAATGAGCACACCAGGAAATGTTCCACCCCCAAAAACTCTTTTCAGAGCTCAATGCAGCTGTTCCTCCATGGTGGCTGCGGACTCCCACGACCTTTGTTTCGTGTGTTTGGGTGCGCAGCACGCCAAGGATGGAATCAGCGATCCCCCTATTTGCGCCAGCTGCGCCCTCCTTCCTTTGAAGGAGAGGAAGCAGTGCTGGGTGTTTTTCAGGAGGATATCCCCTTGGAGGATGTGCTCTCAGTGTTAGCCTCAGCCTCTGAGGCATCATCTGAGGGCGCTGACTCTGAGGATGACAGGGAGGATGGGGAAGAGATGGATATTCCGATGGAACAATCCGTCCCTCTGACCCAGACCAAGACCCCCTTTCCAGTGGAGAGTGAGAGGTCTTGTAACTCCCTGGACGATGACGACACGGGCTCTGAGAGATCAGTAGCCCTGTCCTTCGCAGCGGCCTCTCTGCGCTCAGACTTTCCTGGGCTCATTAAGAGGGCTGCCAGACAACTAGAGATAGCGTTGCCCCCCATTCCCCCCCGTGTGGAGGTGGATATGATGGAGGACGGACCCTATTCTCGGCCGAGAAGGGCGGCAGAGCCATTGGCTCCAGCCATGCCCTCTCTCAGCAAATATGTTAAGGGCTCATGGGAGGCACCTTTAGCGGCGCGTTCGCCAGCTAAAGCGTACCTCCCATTCACTAGAGTGGAAGGAAGAGAGATGGTTGCCAAGGGAATCCCCAGGCTCGAGAGCGCCATGGAGGCGTATCTAGTGCCGGGTTCGAGTCCCTGGCCCTCCTCCAAAAAAGCCACTTTGCCGCCACAAAAGGACAGACTCACAGCGCAGCTGGCAGAGAAGCGCTTCACGTTGGGAGCCCAAGCTGTAGCAGCAGCTAACAATATTGCCCTCCTCGCGGCCTCTCTGTCCCGTTTAACAATGGGTAGGACTGAGCTCACGAGTGAGGAGGTGGAAGAGGCGTCCAGAATTTCTGGCGCTATTCTTCACCTAACTCAGGCGTCGGCCGTATGTGCGGGGAGGTCCATGGCCACTTCGGTGGTCACGGAGTGACACCTCTGACTGTCTTTAACGGCCATGAAAGAGGCCGACAGAGCGTCACTGCTCAACGCCCCCCTCTCTGACGACAGTCTCTTCGGAGTCACCGTCAAAGAGGCGACGGAGCGTTTTGCCAAGATTGTCGAGGAGAAGATGCAGCTGGCAAGACACCTGCCACTGGCAGGGAAGTCTAGCCACGCATCACAGAAGCCGTCTACCTCCAACGCCCCCAGTAGATCAGGATCTACAGCGAGGCGGCACGCCAGGCGTCAGACGTCAGCCGCGAGCAGCAAGCGAGTGGGCCCCGCCCCCCCAGCGGCACCCGTGGCTACGACGATTCCACCGGCGAGGGAGGTGATTACGGCGTCGACGTGGCAGCACCCTAAGGAGGCTCACAAGAGACGGCGCCAATGACGGGACGAGGGGGAGAGAATGGGAGCTGGCTCGGCACGTAGTACGACCGAGCCCACTATTCCCCCCCACCGTTCTGTTGAGGGTATGGAGGAGACTGTATGTTTTGATGTGTGCAATAAAGAGTTGGCTCCTATTGACATTGTCACAAGAGAGCCCTTTTTCCATAACACGTCTGAGAACATTCAGAACACTTCACGCCCTATGTCTCTCCCCCACTACTCTGAGTGTAGCTCAGCCCACCTAGGGTGCATAGCTGAGCACACACAAGAAGCGAGTGTGATAAAGGTAGCAAGGCGCAGCCTTAGCTTACCTCATAAAGATCTCACACCACAGACTCCTAGGAGTGCTGTTGTGAAGGTCTCTCATAGCAGAATGCAGTCACGACCAGGTAATGGATTGATGACGCAATCGCTATGCGGGGATGGCGCTCTGCCCCGGGATGGCGCTCTGCCCCAGGCTACCGCCTCGGTCAGTGCAGTTCAGACCCGTGCTGCGTTCACGGAGGGCCGGAATACTACGGTTACGGGTGTAACCAATGCTTTGGCGCCCCCGCTTCTCTCAGAACGCGCCTATGTTTCCTCTCCCTTTCATGGGAGGCCCGCCTTGGGCTGTTCCACCACCTCAGTGCTGGGGAACAGCGGCGGCGAGGGCCATCGAGGAATACAGGTCCTTCCTACTGAATGTACCACAGCTTCGCGCTCTTCCGCTTTCTCTGCATTGCTGGGAGTGGCGGCGAAGCTGTACCCTCTCACGCTGGCTAGACCAGACGCTGCAGAAGGGTTATGCCATCCAATTCCATCGGACCCCTCCCCCATTCAGGGGGGTGGTGGAGATGGTGATGAAAACGCCCCAAAAAGTGGCCGCTCTGGTTTCAGAGATTACGGAACTTTTGGCGAAGGAGGCGGTCACAGTGGTTCCCCAGGAGCAAAGGAACAAAGGGCTATATTCGCCCTATTTACTGGTGCCCAAAAAGACGGGGGAAATGAGGCCGATATTGGATTTACGCATTCTCAATGAGAGCGTAGCTAAACGGCCCTTCCGAAAGCTCACGACAAAACGTCTACTGGAATGTGTCCAGAAAGGAGACTTTTGTACGAGCATAGACCTAAAGGACACGTACTTTCATGTGCGGGTGCAGCCGCATCACAGAATGTTTATGCGATTCGCCTTTCAAGGGGTGGCGTACGAGTACACGAGGATGCCATTCGGGTACGCCCTGGCACCTTGCACGTTTTCCAAGTGTGTGGAGGCGGCATTGGAACCGTTGCGTCGTCAGGGAATAAGGCTACTAGCCTACCTAGACGACCTACTGGTTCTCTCCCCATCAGCAGAACTGGTGTTCACTCACACGACACAGACAGTGATTCATCTCACGCGTCTGGTGTTCGCTGTGAATTGGAAAAAGAGCGCGCCCTGGCCCAGTCATCAGATTGTCTACCTGGGGATACAGCTAGACACTGTAATGATGAGGGCTCGAATTTCGGACCCTCGAAGGGTAGCACTGTTGCTAGCCCTGAGAAGGTTTCGTCCGAATCACACGGTAACGGCGCTGTCAGTCATGTCACTCTTGGGTCTCATGTCGTCAGCCCATTTCGTGGTCCCGCTGGGACTCCTGCGCATGCGCAGGATGCAGCGTTGGTTCGCCCAACTAAGACTAGACCCAGTGAGTCAACGTCATCGGTTGGTGGTGGTTCCTCTCTCGCTCAGGGCAGATCTGAACTATTGGAGAGACCCACGCGTTCTCACGCACGGAGTCCCGATAGGCAAAGTGTCCTCCTGCATTCCAGTGTTTTCACAGATGCGTCTCTGACGGGATGGGGAGGGACATGTCAGACCCAAGCGATAGGAGGGGTGTGGCCTCTTTCAAGTCGCCACATCAACCTCTTGGAGTTGGAAACGGTTCGACTGGTTCTGACCCACTTCGCGTCTACCCTTCGGGGTTGCGATGTGTTGGTCTGTTCAGACAACCGGACCACAGTAGCCTACATAAATCGCCAGGGAGGAGTCAGGTCTCCTGCACTCCACCGGTCGGCGGAGGAATTGTGGCTGTCGGCTCACGAGCACCTTCGCTCGTTGAGAGCAGCACACATTCCGGGCTATTTGAACGTGGGGGCAGACCTCATGTCTCGAGGGGGTCCTCGTGACGACGAGTGGCGTCTGCACCCGGACATTTTTCTCCAAATTTGGGAACAGTTCGGGAGAGCCGAGGTGGACTTATTCGCGTCACGCGTGAACGCGCATTGTCCCCTATGGTTCTCTCTGAGGGAACAGGACGAACCGCCACTGGGAAGGGACGCATTTGCGCACCAACCGTGGCTGAGAGTTCTTCTGTATGCATTCCCACCGCTGTCCTGCATTCTCCCACTGTTAGCCAGGGTGAGATCAGGCGGGCTGTCAATAATATTGGTGGCCCCCGATCGCCCAGGGGCTACATGGTTCGTGGAGATGAGTCAGATGTTGATTGCGCCACCTTGGCCAATTCCACATCGACGGGACACGTTGTCTCAGGCGGGAGGCTCGACAGGGCGATTGCCCATAATCGGCCAACCACTGAAGGCTTGGCTCCTGAGAGGGACAGGCTAGAGCACCGTGGGTTATCTGATTCAGTAATCAGGACCATACAGGGTTCACGTGCCGGTTCCACTTCCAGGGTGTATGCCAGTAAATGGAACGTCTTTTTCACAATGGTGTGTCACAGAGAATGTAGACCCTATGAACTGTCAGGTTGAGAGTGTTCTCTCCTTTCTGCAGTTTATGTTTGATAAGCAGCGAACGCCCGCCACCATTAAGATGTTTGCAGCGGCGATTTCAGCTTGTCACGAGGGGTTTGGCAGAGACACTGTCTTCAGCCACCCTCTAGTGAAACGTTTCTTATTAGGAATGTGGCGGCTTAGGCCAATGCCTAGAGCCACGCTTCCTCAGTGGGATTTGGCTTTGGTACTCGAAGCTCTCTGTGAGTCGCCGTTCGAGCCATTGAATCAAATACCCCTCAAGATGCTGACTATGAAGACGGCACTGTTGCTCGTCAGTGATTTGTGTGCTCTTTCGACGAGACCCGACTGCCTTGCCATTAATGGCGATTTGAGCAGAGCGGTGTTACGTCCTAACCCGGCATTTATGCCGAAGGTTATTAAGAGCTCATATAGATCACAGACCATGGAGCTGTGGGCTTTTCTCCCCCTCCCCATGGGGAGAGGAGAGAGGAAAGGCTCCATCGCCTGTGCCCAGTGCGCGCTTTGGCGTGTTACGTTGAGTGCACAGCAGCGATTAGGTCATCGCCTCAGCTGTTTGTGTGTCACGGTGCGGCTGCACTAGGTAGACCACTTTCGAAACAGCGTCTGTCTCATTGGCTTTGCGAAGGCTTTGAGACAGTTTATGAGGCAGCGGGGCGACAATTGCCTCAGGGTATTAGAGCCCACTCCACTCGTGGAGTAGCGGCTTCTACTGCCCTTTTCAGAGGAACAGGGGTAGAGTATATCTGTGCAGCGGCGTCGTGGTCGTCACCGTCTCCATTTATCAGTTTCTATCTCTTGGATATGTCTTCTAACTCTTTGGCTCAGTCTGTACTCAGCGTGGCTGAGGGAAGGACTTGAGCTAAGAGAGAGGAATGCAGGACCGAAGAGACAGGTCTCTTTCAGGTCCGCTTCTGATATAAGGACATATTATAGCATGATTCCTGACTGACATGTTCAGTACAGTAGAAGGCATGTATTGATCTGCCCACCAGTGAATAACTGGGTTGAGGCGGGATGATGAGGGATAATAGTAGTAACCTTGGTTACGGTACTATTAGACCGGTCATGACAATTTTGACGGAATGTGACGTCATCTATCTGCTTGTTCAGATTAGTATGAATCATGTAATCATGTTCTGGGATCTGCCCACTAATCTTTGGGGTTCCATTGATTGAGTGGGGCGGGCTACCGTGTACACAATGTAGAGTGACACTTTGTGTCATTCCATTAGTGGTCGGTATTGTTGTAACAGGATATTGAGGTACCATCTATCTGCTAGTACAGATTAGTATGGCCCGTATTCTGGTGATCTGCCCACTAGACATTGGTGTTGCCATTGGACTAGGTGGGGCGGATTTGGACCGATGACGCAGTATATTGTGACACAGTGTATTGTGATACAGTGGGTTACAGTACTGCGGGACTTGGTCGCAGCCATTGCTAGGCCCGACCTTTTCATTTCGATGGGAAGTGTTGGGCTCGGCAGGGAGTACATTTTGGAGTGTTGCGCTCCGCCTTAAACCAATAGGAGCAGAGCTCCCCTATGGGGTGGAGCTCCACGATATAGAACGATAGTTACCGGAGTGTAACTCCAGTTCTATGAGTGGAGCAGAGCCCCATAGGACTTAAGGCCCTGCCGACCCTCTCTAGTCTCGCTGAAGATAAATATCTCGGGAGGTTGATTGAGGGGAAGCGTCCCCTCTTATAGGGACACCTGTACTCCTATTGGCTGCAGGTGTGTGCATAATTTTGTCTCAGGCTGTTGCTGCCTTAGGGCAGTGGGTAAACCAATAGGAGCAGAGCTCCCCTATGCGGCTCCGCTCAACTCAGAACTGGAGTTACACTCCGGTAACTAATCGTTACACTCTGGTAACTATCGTTCTATTAGCTATGCTGACTATGATGTTACTTTAGCTAATATTTGGTGTGTTCGTAAATTCAGAGCGCTGTCAGATTGTCCGTTCTTAAATTCTGAGCGGTTAGCTCTCAGAGCGTTCAGAGCGCACACTGGACGCTCTGGCCGAGGAGCACGGTTGATCCAAGCGTTCTGACCTCACAATGGCAGTCAAGCACCCAAGCTAACTGGCTAACGTTGGCTAGCTACTTCCAGACACAATTGAGGGTTGGTATCATTTGATTTACACAACATGCCTACAATTTTGAAGATGCAAAATATTTTTTCTTGTGAAACAAACAAGAAATAAGACAAAAAAACAGAACTTGAGCGTGCATAACTGTTCACCCCCCCAAAGTCAACACTTTGTAGAGCCACCTTTTGCAGCAATTACAGCTGCTAGTCTCTTGGGGGTATGTCTCTATAAGCTTGGCACATCTAGCCACTGGGATTTTTGCCCATTCTTCAAGGCAAAACTGCTCCAGCTCCTTCAAGTTGGATGGGTTCCGCTGGTGTACAGCAATCTTTAAGTCATACTACAGATTCTCAATTGGATTGAGGTCTGGGCTTTGACTAGGCCATTCCAAGACATTTAAATGTTTCCCCTTAAACCACTCAAGTGTTGCTTTAGCAGTATGCTTAGGGTCATTGTCCTGCTGGAAGGTGAACCTCCGTCCCAGTCTCAAATCTCTGGAAGACTGAAACAGATTTCCCTCAAGGATTTCCCTGTATATAGCGCCATCCGTCATTCCTTCAATTCTGACCAGTTTCCCAGTCCAATTTTAGTCTCATCTGACCAGAGTACCTTCTTCCATATGTTTGGGGAGTCTCCCACATGGCTTTTGGCAAACACCAAATGTGTTTGCTTATTTTTTTCTTTAAGCAATGGCTTTTTTCTGGCCACTCCATAAAGCCCAGCTCTGTGGAGTGTACAGCTTAAAGTTGGCCTATGGACAGATACTCCAATCTCCGCTGTGGATCTTTGCAGCTCCTTCAGGGTTATCTTTGGTCTCTTTGTTGCCTCTCTGATTAATGCCCTCCTTGCCTGGTCCGTGAGTTTTGGTGGGTGGCCCTCTCTTGGCAGGTTTGTTGTGGTGCCATATTCTTTCCATTTTTTTATAATGTGGAGTGGAGTGCGATTGAGATTGCGTCATCTGTGGATCTGTTGGGGCGGTATGCGAATTGGAGTGGGTCTATGGTTTCCGGGATGATGGTGTTGATGTGAGCCATGACCAGCCATTCAAAGCACCTCATGGCTACTGATGTCAGTGCTACGGGGCGGTAGTCATTTAGGCAGGTTACCTTCGCTTCCTTGGGCACAGGGACTATGGTGGTCTGCTTGAAACATGTAGGTGTTACAGACTCGGTCAGGGAGAGGTTGAAAATGTCAGTGAAGACACTTGCCAGTTGGTCCGCGCATGCTTTGAGTACACGTCCTGGTAATCCGTCTGGCCCCGCGGCTTTGTGAATGTTGACCTGTTTAAAGGTCTTGCTCACATCGGCTACGGACAGCGTGATCACACAGTCGTCTGGAACAGCTGGTGCTCTCATGCATGCTTCAGTGTTGTTTGCCTCAAAGCGAGCATAAAAGGCATTTAGCTAGTCTGGTAGGCTCGCGTCACTGGGCAGCTCACGGCTTGGTTTCCCTTTGTAGTCTGTAATAGTTTGCAAGCCCTGCCACATCCGACGAGTGTCAGAGCCTGTGTAGTAGGATTCAATTTTAGTCCTGAATTGACGCTTTGCCTGTTTGATGGTTTATCTGAGGGCGTAACAGGATTTCTTATAAGTGTCCCACTTCTTGAAAGCGGCAGCTCTAGCCTTTAGCTCGGTGCGGATTTTGCCTGTAATCCATGGCTTCTGGTTGGGAAATGTACATACGGTCACTGTGGGGACGACGTCGTCGATGCACTTATTGATGAAGACGATGACTGAGGTGGTATACTCCTCAATGCCATTGGGAACATTTTCCAGTCTATGCTAGCAAAACAGTCCTGTAGCGTAGCATCCGCGCCATCTGACCACTTCCGTAATGAGCGAGTCACTGATACTTTCTGCTTTAGGTTTTGCTTGTAAGCAGGAATCAGGAAGATAGAATTATGGTCAGAGTTGCCAAATGGAGGGCAAGGGAGAGCTTTGTATAAGTCTCTCTGTGTGAAGTAAAGGTGGTCTAGAGTTTTCTTCCCTCTGGTTGCTGGTAGAAATTAGGTTAAACGGATTTAAGTTTGCCTGTATTAAAGTCCCCGGCCACTAGGCGCGCCGCTTCTGGATGAGCATTTTCTTGTTTGCTTATGGCGTTGTACAGGCTCCATTCATTTTCAACAGAGGAATTGCTGAGCAAACCAGAGGTAACTTATTTCCGGGTTTTAGGACTACAAACTGGCGAGCTCTATATAGAAACAAATAAGAACCTTATGCCAGACAAAATTAAATGGGCCTATTTATATAATGAATATGAATTTGGAGGGCAGAAATGATTAAATATTAAAGCATTAAACCTCTCGCTAATGGCTTCAGTCATTAAAAAGTTATACTTAAATCCGAACTGGTTCTCCAGCAGATTTGTAAGAATGTCTCACCCCATGTTCAAGAATGGCCTTTTTCCCTTTATTCAGATTACAACTAACTTTCGGTTATTTGAAAATGAAATAATCTCCAAAATATCACTATTCTTAAAACAAGCCATAGGAAGTTGGTTGCAATTTCAGTTTAATACACCAGAAAAGACAGAACAAATATTACAACAAATATTATGGTTAAACTCAAATATACTAATAGATAAAAAACCAATATGGTGGTGTTATGTCTCACATGCAGCTAACAAACATATATGGAAATGTCTGCTCTACTCAAATTACAACCAACTAATTACAGCATTACAGCAAAAATGGAGGAGGCAAGTAGAAGTGGGAGAAAGTAAGAAACTTGTTTGTTGGCCCTGCATTAAAGAGCAAAATTGGCTAAAGAAAATTGTGATAAGTATACAAGTTTAATATAAGGACCAAAAAATTGAGAGCTGTGCCATATAGATTGCAAAATAGTTGGGAAGAGATTTTCAATGTACCGATTCCACGGCACATGTTTTATGAACTGATACACAAAACAACGCTGGATTAAAAACTTAGAGTTTTTCAATTTAAATTATTATACCAAATTATTGCAACCAATACAACCACCCCAGCTCTGCAGAATTTGCTGCGAAGAGACAGAATCATTAGATCATTTGTTTTGGTACTGTCCATATGTAGCTTGTTTTTGGTCGCAGGTTCAAGAATGGCTGAAGAATTGCAACATTTATTTGGAGCTAACTCTGCAAATAGCACTGCTTGGTGATTTAAAAAGTAATAGTCAATCGATCAATAATATAAGACAACTCTTAGCCAAAATGTTTATCTTTAATTTACATGTAGAATCTATGAAAATAGAAAGGTTCAGAACTTTTGTGAAACATCACAGCACAGCTGAAAAAGATATGGCAAATATAAATCAAAACTGGATGGTGTTCAGAGATAGGTGGGAGGGGTTGAGTGGAGCTGAAGGATGGGACTAAAAACAAACAAAAGATAACTATGTAAAATATACTGTGTCCGTAAAATGTATATAGTATGAATAAGCTGGAAGTAGAAGCCTAAGAGTTGTTGTACATTAGTTTACTCCAATTAGGGGAGGGATGGTAGGGTTAGAGGAAAATAATAAAGGAAAATATATATAAAAATATATATATATATTTTATATATATTTACAAAAAAATATGGGCGATAGAAAATGATGCAGACCATTACATTGATGGAAGCCACAATCTATCTGCAATATGAAAGCTGATCTAACCCCCCAAAAAACAATAACAAATAAATAAAATAAAGAACAATAATGCACGGATTAAGACTGAAACAGTGCACAAAAATCGTATCATAGGAATACATTTGAGCAGACCATCAACCGATTAACGTTACAACCACGTTTGTTTTTTGACTGACCTTGCGTATTTTACGCTTACACGTACTGTGGCTACTGGATAAGGTCGTTTTCACTGGCAATTGTCCACTGGAGCGTGTGGACTTCATTACCCAGGGGTCAGAATAATAATAATATCATTTTGAGATTACTGTACAAGTAATTCTATGTAAATCAACTAACTGCATGAAGATTAAAAAAATAAAAGAATCCCTGATAATAAAATCGAAACAAATGATATCCGATAATTTATTAATGAATCTGATCAATGTAACAGTCAAGGCTAGACAGTACTTCCACCGCCGCACCGGTTGGTGGTAGCAGCGTACCCGAATACACGCAAATAATCGTATTGAAAGCCGCGAGGAAAAGATTCCCTTGCTGCTTGCACGTAGCTAGCTAGCTATTTGTTTTGATTTCTCTGTCTTGTGTATTTTCAAATAATGACTCAATCATTACTGTCCCGTTTGTACAAATAACTAGCAACTTAACCGAAGGAAAGCAGCTGCATCCGCACCGTGAATCATTGATTTGTGAGCAACTAATGTATCTAAAGGATGTTAGTTACAGTAGCTAGCTAATCATTCCAGCTAGCTAGCTAGTCAGTTGTGTTTTGTCACAGCAAATGTGCTTGCAAAGGCGTTCGTTAGCAAAGTATAATATTTGCAATTTACCAGGCTATCAAATCGTGTGAAAACTCTCGAGAAGGTTGCTCGTGCGTCGAGGAACTATCGCTTCAGCTAATGCGTTTGATAACACGACTCTTCCGCATATAGCTAGATCAAGGCCAACGACCGTGCTGGGATGTAAACTTGCAGAACACCTTTGCTTGTTTTGTCTGACATACAGTCGTTTAAATGGGGAAAAGGAAAGACATGATCCACCCAAGGTTTCTTTTAGGTGAGTTTTTATTTTTACTGTTAATGTTATGCTCCCATGACGCAAGTATGGTTGTTTTTCTTCTAGTCCCCACCCCCTCTCTCTGTTACTGGTCTAACCTGTAATCAATTGGATACAAATGCCTGGTTGGTTGTTTGTGAATTGAAGATTTGACACCATCATATTCACTAGACATAAGAAGCCATTAGCCATTATTGAGTCATACATGGCATTATTATAATAATATATGCCATTTAGCAGACGCTTTTATCCAAAGCCACTAACAGTCATGCAGTAGGGCTGACCCCCTTAGTCGACTGGTCAATTGTTTGGTCTATAGGCTGTTGGTCGACTGAGATTTCTTTAGTCAAGCAGTCAAGAGAGAAAAAAATCCATGGTGCACAAGACACCTGTCTGATTAGTGCCTGTCTCAGTGGACTAATCCATTGCAGAGGCCATGGGGATGACACAGTCCATCACTAAGAGACAGTTTAAGCTTGATCCGAAAATGTGGTCGGAGGCGCTGTATTGATGGTGTGACGCAATTGCGGAGCCTCCGGGGGCACGCAGAGGCCAAATTGAGCTCCATACCGCGTCGCCATGCGCCTCTCAAATTTTGTAGCAATGCAGAGGGCTCCATATAGCTAGGCATTAACATGATTGGTTGATGGTAGGTGAGGTCTGGAGGTCCTGTATAAACACAAACTCACTTCCTTGACAACTTACTTCACAACAGGTCTGCTCCGCAAAGCGCAAGAAGTATGAATGCTCTGACTTCTGTAGAGGCCGTATCACAGTAAATGCTGCACGGCCAATGCAGACGTCAGATTGACCATGCAGTGCCTTTTAAAGCCAATTTATGCTTGATCCGAAATATGCTTGATCCGCAATGTGGTCAGAGGCTTTCTATGGAGGGTGTGATGCAATTGCGGAGCCTCTGGAGGCATGCAGAGGCCAAATCAAGCTCAATACTGCTTCGCCATGCGCCTCTAATTTTGTAATAATGCAGAAGGCTCCACATTGACATGATTGGTTGACAGTAGGTGGGGGCGGAAGGTCCTGTATAAACACAAACTCACTTCCTTGACAACTTACTTCACAACAGTTCTGCTCCGCAAAGCGCAAGAAGTATGAATGCTCTGACTTCTGCGGAGGGCTGTACGGCCACTGCAGATGTCGGACTGACCATGCAGAGCCTTTTAGACATGTAATACTGAAATTGTAAATGGTCATACTATGTAAGAATAATGGTGCAACACTAATAAATGTAATATTATTTTATAACAAATGCGCTTTTGTCCCGCGATGGATCGCGGTTGCTGTCAGCGGTTCTGAAACTACATCTTCAGTGCACTGTTGAATTGGCACCTTTCCCTATATGACCTATGTACATATTTGTGTTGAGAACAATGCTGTGGAGGCAGCAGCAGAGTGAGGAGACAAGGAAACAGCCCTTGCCTTAATTGTCTAAGATAATTGAGGAGAGAGGAAACCTTAATTAGGTCTGTAATCAATAGCCTAACTGTTAAACGTGCCTGTCTTTATAAATCATCCATATATATCAACAGAAATAAGACAGATCCTGCATCTTTAGCCAGTTTAAGTGTTTGTTTAATAGCCTACTGATTCCGTGAGCACCAAGCCTCGTGCAACCGCAAAATGTTGGATAAAGCAATTTCACGAATTCGGCTGTTTTTAATATTTGCTATGCTGTAATAAAGTCTTTTTTTTTTTTTTTTTTAAACGTTAGAACAGACTCTCTGGTAGTACTTATAATTGATTTAGTGTTGTTTACACTGTTCCAAACAAGCAGAAAAATTATATTGTAATCTAACAGCACCTGTTTGTCACACATAATATTCACGCTGCTCTCGCTCCTATGCCCTCACTTTTCTTCATCTCCTTCTTCTTCTTCTTAAATTACAATTATTATTATGGTCATCATTATATAATAAGTAATGTCATTATTATTAGTAGGCTTAGTATAGCAGCCTTGTATAACCACGGTCGAGCTGTAGGCCTAAGAGCGCGTCCTGTTTAGTCTTAATACCGTAACTTACTTAGGCTTATATTTCAATATATAAGCTACTGTATTAGTCAATGAGTCATTCATTCGTTCATGTCATCACACAACATACAAGTCATTCATGCTGTGAAATGCAATCAAGCATTTTAGTTTAAAATGAAATAACAAAGGGAGCTTTGGATAATCAGCCTAAACAATAAATTAACCGCAATTCACGAATGCATGCAACTGTTTTTAGTCTTTGCTGTAATAAATGCGTCATTTTTTCTTTCTCCATTAGAACACTCTCTATGGTACATTTATACTTTATTTAGTGTTGTTTATACTGTTCCAAATGGTCAGAAAAATTATCATATTGTAATCTGAAAGCACCTGTTTGGCACACAATACTTATGCAGCGCTTGCTCCTATATACCCTCCTTTTTCTTGATCTCCAGTAGTTTCCACAACTAAGTCAAATGTCTTCCACACATCTGACTTCCCCTTTACCTCCTGAGCAGCCAGTAAACATTCCCCTGTTTCAAGTTTCTTTTTCACATCCTCCCCATCCATTTTGCTGTCACGTGTTACAGTGTCGGAGTTTGTTATAACCAATTTATTGATGTGATTATGATGGGCTATAGGTCAGGCCCTATTGGTCAAGTGCATGCGATGGTTACATGTTTCACGTAAAGAGAGCAGGGGTTGAGGGAATAGGGAATGTTTTTCCTAAACAAATGAGGTATTTCGGTAATATAACTTTTCAGTCAGAGAAACAAGTAAGAAACTGAATGACTGTAATTATGTTGCAGATACAGCATGGACAGTGCTATAAACACTTGCTGTGCTGTGGTGCCTGTTCGCTGCAGCAGGGAGGAGAGAGAGACAACGTGCGCCAGTCACACAGGCACTCGCTGTAAACATGTTTTAACACAGTGTGGCCATTAGGCTCCCCCTTGAGTCATTTGTGTGTCTTAATTATTTAATCAAACACTGCGCTTAATGCATCAGACAAGCTCAGTACATATAGTTGATTTTATTCAAACACATAGGGTGTGTCTATATATGACAGCCATACATACAATGTTCTGATGGGTGGCCCCAGCAGAAATCAAACCCACGATCCTTGGTGTTGCAAGCGCCATGCTCTACAAACGGAGCCCATAACAACACCAGTGGAGGCTGCTGAGGGGAGGACGGCTCATAATAATGGCTGGAACGGAATGAATGGAATGGAATCAAACACGCTCCAGCCATTACCTCCAGCCCGTCCTCCCCAATTAAGGTGCCACCAACCTCCTGTGAACAACACTATATACACTTCTAAATAGGTCTGATTTCTCTTTGTCTCTATTTTGTCTACATCTCTATTGGTTATCTGTGACTACAGGTGATGGAGACCACCTGGGGTTACACAGCCTCCATAGGAGGAAACACAAGAAGCACAAAAAGCACAAGAAGAAGCATCACCGTGACGACGGGCACAACTCCTACTCCGAGGCCCTGGAGTCATCCTCTGGCATCCTGGTCAAGCCCCCCACGCAACTCCGACTCAAGCCCCCCACGCAACTCCGACTAAAGCCCCCCACGCAGCTCCGACTCAAGATCAAACTGGGAGGCCAAACACTGGGAACCAAAAGGTGAGACCTCGCTGGCTTCTACTTTAAGAGTGACACAGGATGAGACCACTGAGCTTAACAGGGGTAAGTTTCTCCAAAAACATAAAGATCATCTTTAGCATTAAGATCATGGTTCGCCCATTGCCTACCAATGGTTTTAAGATGATCTTAGTGCTAAAGATGATCTTTATATTTTGGAGAAACTCACCCTGGCCCTAAACAGTTCCTATTGACTTCAACATTGATTGAGACATCTGATACAAAATATAGGTCCAGCGTTCACGTGACCTGATATTCGAACCTCATAGGTTCTCGTTATCTCTCCTTTTTTTAATGAACCAGTGTGCCAACATTCAGTGTGATCCCTGGTGTAGCCCGCTCCCCGTCTCCTCTGATGATCGTGGACGATGATGACGACTCGGATGATGATGACGATGAGGAGCCTTCTGAGGGCGTCCCACTCGAGCAGTACCGGGCCTGGCTTGGTGAGTGCCAAGGTCTGTCTCTTAATCTCATCATGTCCAATCATATTCAATATAAAAGTCATTTCCTGCTTAATGTGATTGATTTACTATTTACAGTGCCTTTAGAAATTATTCATACCCCTTGACTTATTCCACATTTTGTTGTGATACAGCCTGAAATCAAAATTCATTAAATATATTTATTTCTCACCCATCTACCCAATAATGACAAAGTGAAAACATGTTTTTAGAAATGTTAGCAAATTTATTGAAATACAGAAATATCTAATTTACATAAGTATTCACACCCCTGAGTCAAATCATGTTAGAAACACCTTTGTCAGCGATTACAGCTGTGAGTCTTTCTGGGCAAGTCTCTTAAGAGTTTTGCACACCTGGATTGCACAATATTTGCCCTTTATTATTTTCTAAATTCTTCAAGCTCTGTCAAATTGGTTGTTGATCATTGCTAGACAACCATTTTCAAGTCTTGCCAATAGATTTTCAAGCAGATTTAAGTCAAAACTGTAACTCGACCACTCAGGAACATTCACTGTCTTCTTGGTAAGCAACTCCAGTGTAGATTTGGCCTTGTGTTTTAGGTTATTGTCCTGCTGAAAGGTGAATTCATCTCCCAGATTTTGCCTGTGCTTAGCTCCATTCCATTTATTTTTTAATCCTGAAAATCTCCCCAGTCCTTAGAGATTACAAGCATATCTATAACATGATGCAGCCACCACTATGCTCGAAAATATGGAGAGTGGTACTCTGTAATTTGTTGTATTGGATTTGCCCCAAGCATAATACTTTGCATTCAGGACAAAAAGTTCATTGCTTTGCCACATTTTTTGCAGTATTACTTTGTTGCAAACAGGATGCATGTTTTGGAATATTTTTTATTCTGTACAGGCTTCCTTCTTTTCACTCTGTCAATTAGGTTAGTATTGTGGAGTAACTACAATGTTGTTGATCCAGCCTCAGTTTTCTCCTATCAGAGCCATTCAACTCTGTAACTGTTTTAAAGTCACCATTGGCCTCATGGTGAAATCACTGAGCGGTTTCCTTCCTCTCCGGCAACTGAGTTAGGAAGGACACCTGTATCTTTGTATTGACTGGGTGTGTTGATACACCATCCAATGTGTAATTAATAACTTCACCATGCTCAAAGGGATATTCAATATCTGCTTTTATTTATTTTTACCCATCTACCAATAGGTGCCCTTCTTCTTTGCGAGGCATTGGAAAATCTCCCTGTTCTTTGTGGTTGAATCTGTTTGAAATTCACTGCTCGACTGAGGGACCTTACAGATAATTGTATGTGTGGGGTACAGAGATGAGGTAGTCATTCAAAAATCATGTTAAACACTATTATTGCACACAGTGAGTCCATGCAACTTATTATGATACTTGTTAAGCACATTTTTACTCCTGAACTTATTTAGGCTTGCTTTAACAAAGGGGTTGAATACTTATTGACTGAATACATTTCAGCTTTTCATTTTTTATTAA
Source organism: Coregonus clupeaformis (assembly GCF_020615455.1). Classification (NCBI taxonomy): domain Eukaryota; kingdom Metazoa; phylum Chordata; class Actinopteri; order Salmoniformes; family Salmonidae; genus Coregonus; species Coregonus clupeaformis. The sequence continues at coordinate 328,940 of NW_025533534.1, read as the reverse complement.
TTTGTAACAATTTCGAAAAACATAACCCCACTTTGACGTTATGGGGTATTGTGTGTAGGCCAGTGACACAAAATCTAAAATGTAATCGATTTTAAATTCAGTCTAACACAACAAAATGTGGAATAAGTCAATGGGTGTGAATAGTTTCTGAAGGCACTGTATAAAATATTGGAATTAAACCTTATGCACTTCTGTAATAATAAGTACACGATGCAAATGGTTAATGTGAAATTTGTGGATTTCATGGATCGTAGCCATGTCTTTCTAATATCTTGACCATGCACTTTTCTTTCTGTTCCTTGTCTCTAGATGAGGACAGTAACCTGGACCCGTCTCCTCTGCCAGACATGGACTCTGACTCCCTAGGGGGACTGGGGGGGCCGGTGGACGAGGAGGAGAAGTGGCTGGACGCCCTGGAGAAAGGCGAGCTGGACGACAACGGAGAGCTGAAGAAGGAGATCGATGAGTCCCTGCTCACAGCCAGACAGGTAACAGGGTCCGGACAGACAGACCGAGCAGGGCTCCAGGCCTAGGCTAGTCTGACATTATGTAAAGTAGAGTTCTGAGTTTTTCTCGAAAATGTGATTTAAGGTTACGATATGATCTGAGAAATTGCTATTGGTTAAAAACTTGGAAGATTACAGAAATGCCCTAACCCTATAGATTTATGTAAAGCTTTAGGTCTACATCCTACTGTACTTGACTATGTGTTTGTGTGTGTGCTTATGCCTTACAGAAAGCCCTCCTGCACAAGCAGCAGAACCAGCCTCTCCTGGAGCTGCCCATGGGCTACAAGGAGAAGGAGATGACCGCCGAGATGATGCAGAAGAGGGAGGAGCGCGCCCGCAAGAGGCGCCTGCAGGCTGCCAAGAAGGCAGAGGAGAACAAGAACCAGACCATCGAGAGGCTCACCAAGACCTCCAAGGCCAAGATCAAGAGCATGAGGGAACGCAAGTCCAAGCAGGCCCAGTGTCCCATGGTCCGCTACTGCGACTCGGCCCAGGGAATGGGGATTTCCTTTCCCAAGGGGCTGCTAGCCCCCACCCCTGCTCCCCTGTGCCCCCCTCCACCGGCACCGGTAGGGTGCGGGGTAAACGGGTGCAGTAATCTGAAGAGGTACTCGTGCTCCAAGACGGGGATCCCTCTCTGTAGTCTGGAGTGCTACAGGAAGAATCTGGTCCTTGTTGTGGAGAGCGCCACTTGAACTTCACCGCTTTGGAAGGTTTAGGCTTGCTGGCCGTACAGACTCTAGGGCTAAAGGACAAGGTGGATCTTTTTTATTTAGCAGAATTATAAAAAGGTGTTGTTTTTTTGTGACATGTCCAGAAATGGGTCATTCCTCTGCATTTCTGGTGGCGAACTAATGACATAATTATGTGTTCTTACAAAAGAGATGAGCGTTGTTCAAATCAATGCATCAGTCAGACAGACAATTTAGCCCTGATAACACACATCATAATGATGAAGGCTACAGCCACATCCGGCAGTGTGCATTTCATTTCTAGATCCTCTGTTTGTGGAAATCCACTTGATGTAGCTTGTATAAGAATTTAACAAGGCACCCTTGTTTTGTGAAATGAATCTGCTGAAGTAAATCAGCTTTTTCCTAAAATTAGAGTGCTCTTTTGCCTGTTGATCATGAAGGACTTTCATTTGTGTAAATATATCGTTAATGGTTTTGTATTCATTTTGGAAGCCTTAAAGCACTGTGTAACACAGCGGCATGTTCATTTAACATGTTACACTCTTGTTTGTTTGATCAATTGAGAAAATTACCCCAGGAAACCAAAACAAGTTTATTTTATTTTAATTAACAGCCACAAAGGTGCATTTGTATCACAAATTATTTGACTTCTATACAAAATACTGTACATCTTAAATAAAAGATCAAACATTTCTCTCCTCCTCCCAAATCAACAACATATAGGAATAGAACTCCACTTAAGGCTGTTGCCATGCCAACATGGAGAGGATAGCAGGCAAGAACAGTCACATTATTTGGTCAGGCACACTTAAAGGTGCTACACATAGGAGTTTTGCATTGCAATTTCAGAAAATGTCCATAATATATCTGCAGTAATAGTGGAATGATTATGTGAGGGAAAACAAGCGTTGAATAGTGTAGGGAATCATTGTACCATCTAAATCGCTGTGAAATATGTTTTCAATAAGAGAAAATATTGTTTTTACAGCTGTTTGAGTACTAGTCTCTGCCATGTTACGGGGAAATGGAATGCGGGGGAGATTTGTTTTGAATGCAGCCTAGTGCTAAGTGAATTGCAAGATATTTCACAGCGATTTAGATTGTACAATGATTCCCTACACTATCCAGTGCTTGTTTTCTCACTTTAACTGAAATTGAGCGAACAGTGTAGAATTCTTGCAACCAGGAAATGACAGAGCGATTTCCACTAGATAACACAGCCAAAGTCAGAACCGCTTTCCCACTTTGACAACAGATGCTGCTCCGGCCGGACAAAATCAATAGGCAAATATCACAGCCAATCACAACACTGGCGGGTAAATAGTACTGTGAAACACTGTCATTTCACTATTACTGCAGATATATTATGGACATTTTCTGAAATTACAATGCAAACAAAAAATAAAAATCCTATGTGTAGCACTTTTAAGCGAAAAGCAATGTCAGTACGAACCACTGAACTAGAATGACATTCTATTTCTATGGTCAGAACAGCAGCAAAATGCTTTCCCTGCAGTCACATCTGCCCTTTATAAAAAATAAAACCCAGCCTGTTTTCCGAGGTGTTATTGAGTTTAGTGGCTTGTCCTACCTTCGACACTCATGGCACACCATTCTTACATAGTGCACTACTTTTGACCAGATTCAAAAGCTGTGCACTTAATATGGAGTAGGTTGCCATTTCGGACACAAAATTGTTGCATCCAGTAAACCCAGGGCTTTGTTCAATAGGCAAGTGTAGTGGGACGTTACAGAGAGAAATTCCATGAATAGAGCTGACGTGATTCCTTACAATAATATTCTACATGTCAGAGAGGTATGTTTGTTCTATTTAATATAGTTCTATCTGAATGTTCCACAGCGTTGTGCCCTGCTGTTCCACTGGAGCTGGTCCAAGGCTAACTGAGAACAACCTTGTTCTTTCCTTTTATCTGCTGTCAGGTGATCAATGTCTGTCTGGAACAAGGCACAAGAGGGAGTCTTAGTTCCTGCAATATCTCAGACAGACAGTAAGCAGGCGTTGAGGTCGACTATGAAACTTTGAAGGCCAGGGTCGTGTTCATTAGGGTGCACCGTAGTAAAATATTTTGTGAAACATAAACAAGCGGTTCTTATTGGAGTTTAGGTAGCCCCTCCCTGTTTCCATCAGTTTTCTCCCGTTTGGTGGCTAATGAACAGAACCCAGGGTTGTGCACCTCTGTCTGTAGGTAGTAGTGTTATCAGAGTTCATTAAGAGACTGTTGGCAGACGGCTCGTCACAAGGCCAGGCCGAAAGATAGGCGGAAGGCCATCTCCACGGGAACCTCTGCCACGGAGTCATGGAAACACACATAGAATTCCTGAGGGACGGGTTCTAGAAGCATCCGGCTGGAACACAGAGAGACAACACAGAGCTTCAAAGTGAGAAAGAGGAGGAAAATAGCAGAGTGGGTTTCTGGGGCATCCTAAAAATATCTACATTCTCCTGAAGTGTGCACTTGTTCACTTCCCTTCATGGATTTTAAAGGAAATTACTGGTGTATGGAAACGCCCTCTAGTCCATGCCTCCACCAATCCAAAGCTTTTAATTTTGTGGGGAATAGTGAACGAGTGCACACTTCAGGAGGAAGGAGATATTATTGGGACAGACCCAAGGTAGAGGAGCATAGGTAGGCAGGACATATAATTGCTGAGTGATTTAAAAAATCTAACAAAAAGCCCTAGAGGTCAGGAGAGTAGGCAATATAGCACCACCTTGATGAATGAAGATCTCTCTGCCCAGTATGTCTGACTGCCACTGAAACCTAGAACCCAGCTATTACATGGTGACCTGTTACTCCAAGCCTCTCACTCAAAGTTAACTCCAGTGTTTTACTTCCCTTCTGTACTCTGCCACCCAGACAGTTTTACTTCCCTTCTGTACTCTGCCACGCAGACAGTTTTACTTCCCTTCTGTACTCTGCCACCCAGACAGTTTTACTTCCCTTCTGTACCACTCCAACAGACCTCTCTCCCTGAGGGCCAGCTGTAATCGCACACACACACACACACACACACACACACACACACACACACACACACACACACACACACACACAGCCCTCTCAAACCTAGGAGCATGTCCAAAGTCAACAGCCGAGACAGACCCAAAGTGCCATCAGTCCGTTCTACAAGGACAGACCACCATCCCTACACTACAAACCCTACATTCATTACAGACATCACTCATAATGTTGCCAACACACACAAAGCCATAACTCATAACACTGACCCTGTATAGCAACAGAGGCTAAATAAATATCATAATTAATAGGAGACTCAATCATATACAGTGGCATTGGGTGGGCTCTCACACTATGTAAGCTAAGCACAGACACAGTTGGTTATGTAGCTCAGTTGGTAGAGCATGGCGCTTGCAACGCCAGGGTTGTGGGTTTGTTTCCCACGGGGGGCCAGTATGAAAATGTATGCATTCACTAACTTTATGTCGCTCTGGATAAGAGCGTCTGCTAAATGACTAAAATTTAAAAAATTTAAAATGTTATGTCTTAAATGGCACCCTATTCCCCATATAGTACATTGGCTAGATCTCTAAACTGTGCACTACATAGGGAATAGGGTGCCATTTAAGATCAGACTAGAAACACTTTGTTCTCTCACGTACACTATTCACCATATGCTGTACTCTACATATGACCAGAGCGCCCCAGTGTGCACTGGTAGTGCACTATATAGAATAGGATGCCATTTGAGATAGCAGTATTGACTCTTCACACATTTTAAATAGTGCACTACATAGAGAACGGTACCATTTAGTATTTTATACTGTCATATACCCTATCACCCAGTAGGTCATGGTGGGAGCAGGCTTCCTCTGGTCGATCCAGTTCTCAGGTTTACATTGGAACAGAACCCCGTGTTCTTTCACTGGGCCCAGCCCATGGGTCCCCTGGGGTCTGTCTGCACTCCGCCTGCCCTGTTAACAGAGATAAACACACATATATAGAGAGAGAAGTCTATGATTTTATACATAAACACACTACCTTTGTTTTGGAGAATGTTGTATTTCAAAAACGGTTTGAATGGTTTGCTGGCGCCCAGCTGCAAGATTTTGATAGGATGTTACATTTCAAGAACCCTCCCCCACACGCCCATAGAAGGGGTGCTGTGTGTTATGTGCGTCACTGTCTGCGATTTAAATATATTGAAATTGAGAGTGGATTACGCTGGTAAAGTCAAACGTCCTAGCACGTTCTAAACCGCTCTGGTAACAAACTTACTTTTTTCCTTGTCTCCATTTATGGCTGCCCATTATTTTGTTTTTGTAAGGAGCAAAAAAACAGAGGCAATGGGAGAACCTATTCAAGTAAGTAAATACATGTTTTAAATGTTAAAAAACAATGCATTATTCACTAGCTAGCTGGCTACAGTAGGCCACTTTGTAGGCTAACTTAACTGAGCTGCTAGCTAGCTAACTTTACACACTGTTTAGCTAAGTTAATTAAATGTCATCAACTAGCTAACTTCCTATTAGCTAGCTATCTTGATGTAATTATTATACATTAAAAACACAGTCTCCAAATGTATTTGTAGATAACAGCCATGGGTGAAATTGCAGCTCCAGCTGTCAGTAAAGGCTACTGGATAGGGAAGGTAATTTTGTGGGAGGACATTATGAAAATATTCTCCAGTTCCAGTCCCTAGAGAGGACAACTTTGAGGACAGAGAGATAATAGCAACATAATATTCAGTCAGTGCTGTCTAATTTGAGTATAATGAAACCTGTTTCTTTGTGATGTTTTGTGTCCTCAGATATGGAAAGCTGTGAAAGCCTGTTTGCAGATGAAGAGAGAGGTCCCAATGAATATCCCAAGAGACTAAGGGTATATCCTACATATTAGCAAATGTTGTATACAAAAATACAGTTAAACATTACACACAATGTATAAACCTATTAGAATTGGAGCAGGCCAACCCTGCTGGAGGTCTGCTGGGTGTGCAGGGTTCTGTTTCAGCCCAGCAATAACACACCTGATTCAACATATCAAATCTAATGAGTTGATAATCAAGTGTTCTATTGATGGGCTCGAATAGAAGTCTTCTCACCCAGTAGATCAGGGATCAGCGGAGCAAGGTTGGCCATTACAGGAATGAGCATTACAGGTATGTTTTTATTTTTAGCTTACGGCACCTGGTATTCCCAGGCGGTCTCCCATCCCAGTACTAACCAGGCCCTGAACAGGCCACAAGCGTATATTTGTTTTACCCCGTTTTCTCCACAAATTAGGTCCCTTGGCTTATCTCTGCAACTCCTCAATGGGCTCGGGAGAGGCAAAGGTCGAGTCGTGCGTCCTCCGAAACATGACCGGCCTGGCCGCCTACTTCTTATCACACTGCTCCCTTAACCCGGATGTCAACTGCACCAATGTGTCGGAGGAAACACCGAAGTCAGCTTGTAGGCGCCCGGTCCTGTCACAAGGAGTCGCTAGAGCACAATGAACCAAGAAAAGCCCCAACGGCGAAATCCTCCCCTACCCCGGACGGCGCTGGGCCATCCTATGTGGCTCCTGGTCACAGCCGGTTGTGAAACAGCCTGGGATCGCCTGCGGTGCAGTGCTTTTGACCGCTGCGCCACCCAGGACCCCTACAGGTAACATTTTATGAGGTTTATTTTATTTTATTTCATTCATTTTAGCAATGTTACTTGCAAAATGATTGCAGTTGTTCCCATAGATAGACAGCACATGGTTGCTCTATGTATCACTGACCCTGGATAAGCTAGCAACTGGGCTAACACAGCTAACCTTTTAGGTCAATAATATGCTGTTTTTATAAAAAATGTGTAGGCTTTATAATCGTGAGAGAAATTTAACTAGCTAGTAGCTAGCTAGTTAGTTATACCTAGGTAGCTTACAAGGTTAGCTCACTTTTCTCAAAACAAACCGCATTGTGGCAAGCTACTTCTTGTTCCTCATGCTAGCCTTTACAGCCAAATATTGATATGGTCAGCATTGTAAGCCATTTCTCTCCTCTTGCTGCAGCTTTAGCTCATCTCGAAATAACAGAGAAATGTTGCTCCTACAGCACTAATTTGATTGGTTTGACATGTTATGAGGCATCACTGATTTACACCGGGTTCCGACCCCTCTTTAGCTGATTTCTGCCATGGAACTTCCCCAGGCTTCCCGTTTTAGGGAAACCTGGTTCGCGGCGAGGCTATTTTGTATACAACTCAGACACATTGTTACATATGAGGATGTGTTGTGTTTGTGTGTGTGAAAGAGAGAGAAAGCGTGAGTGTGTCTGTGTGTGTGAGAGCATGCGCACGAGTGTGTCTGTGAGTATGTGCGTGCATGTGCATGTACAAGCCTGTGTGTGTGTTGTATCTCACCCTGAGCGGTAGACTCTGCTGGAAGGCGGCCCGTATGGAGAGGCAGCAGTGGTGGAAGTTACGTATGAGCTGAGGGTGGATGGAGCCGCTGAGCTGGGCCAGCTCCCTGTGTGTAGGAGCTATGAAGATACCCTGCACTGTCTCCATCAGCACATAGTGGAACAGAGTGTTCTCTGCCCCAGACGTCAACCTGGGAACACGGCACAGAGAGAGAGTGGAATGGGATAGAATAGTATAGAATGGATGGAATAGAAATGAATGGAATAGAATGGAATAGAAAAAATGGAATGAGATGGAATAGAATGAGAGAGAATGGAATGGAATAGAAAATAATGGAATGGAATAGAATGAGATTGAATGGAATGGGGGGTTAGAGCATTATTACAACAAGGAAGGATAAACTAACTTCTAACACTGCTGGCCTGTTTCACTCACTTAATAGTGTGGTACATCTCCTCTGTCTCTCTCTCTGTCAGACTCTTCTTCAGGGTGCCCAGGTAGAACGGGTTAGGGTGCTTCATCCTGGGAATCTAGGGGGACAAATAAACAATAAAAGGTCCATTGGTAAATGACAAAAGCCATAGAGTCCCATGCATACTGTGCTCACTAAAAACTCTCCTTTCTCCTAGTGGTGTATGCGTGTGTACCAAATGTAATGTATCAAAGTCAATACAGGTGATGGAACCTTAGCAAGGAGGAAGGAAAGTTATGACGCTACCTTGAAAATACTTCCACTGCCTCCACTCCCTTCAGATCCACCAGAACCCAGTGAGTCTCTCCGCCCACACAGCTTCCTGGCTGAGTCCGGGGTGGAGTGTGGACTGAGACCCGTCTGCCCTCCTACACCCCCCTCCGGCTGTCCCTCGCTCCCACTGTCCGACTGACTCCTCTGGGGGCTAGGTCTCCGGGCACCCCCTCCGAAGAGGCTCCTGCCCACTCCCTTCCCCCCTCCCTGGGCAGAGGACTGTGGCTTCACAGCCCCGGCCAGTTTACTGAAGACAGGGGACGATGCGGCCATGGTGTCCAACCTGAGGACCACAATGGAAGTACGTTTTCTGACCTTTTTGTCTCATCCTGGATGATTTTATTTAGGCAGACTTTGTACCAATGTCGGATCTTAATTTGATCACCCTGTTGCAGGAGAACTTTCCTGCAATGCAGGAAATGTAAAACTTGCAGTGTACAGTACATTCGTAAAGTATTCAGACCCTTTCACTTTTTCCAAATTTTGTTAAGTTACAGCCTTATTCTAAAATTGATTAAATAGTTTTTTCCCCTCATCAATCTACGCACAATACCCCATAATGACAAAGCAAAAACAGGTTTTTATGACATTTACATAAGTATTCAGACCCTTTACTCGGTACTTTGTTGAAGCACCTTTGGCAGCGATTACAGCCTCGAGTCTTCTTGGGTATGACGCTACAAGCTTGGTACACCTGTATTTGGGGAGTTTCTCCCATTCGTCTCTGCAGATCCTCTCAAGCTCTGTCAGGTTGAATGGGGAGCGTTGCTGCACAGCTATTTTCAGGTCAATTTGCTCCGCTCATCTTTCCCTCGATCCTGACTAGTCTCGCAGTCCCTGCCACTGAAAAACATCCCCACAGCATGATGCTGCCACCACAATGCTTCACCATAGGGATGGTATTGGTCAGGTGATGAGCGGTGCCTGGTTTCCTCCAGACGTGATGCTTGGAATTCAGGCCAAAGAGTTCAATCTTGGTTTAATCAGACCAGAGAATCTTGTTTCTCATGGTCCGAGACTCCTTTAGGTGCCTTTTGGCAAACTCTAAGCGGGCTGTCATGTGCCTTTTACTGAGGAGTGGCTTCCGTCTGGCCACTCTACCATAAAGGCCTGATTGGTGGAGTGCTGCAGAGATGGTTGTCCTTCTGGAAGGTTCTCCTATCTCAGGGGTGTCAAACTCATTTTAGCTCAGGGGCCACATGGAGGAAAATCTATTCCCAAGTGGGCCGGACCGGAAAAATCATGGTATATATAACTTAAAAACAACAACTTCAGATTGTTTTCTTTGTTTTAATACGATCAACATACAACATAAAGCTGGAGCCTGAGGACAGTGTGTCCAAAATAGTACAAGCACAACATCACTATTAATCATAAAACACGTCAAGTTTATTTGAAAATTCTAACGAAAAAGAACACACAAACACACAATGCCTCAGTGATTAACATAACTGTTTCACAGATCACAGGGTGTCATTTCTCAGGCAGAAATGTAGATAAAAATAATGAAATCCTGTTCCCCAAACAAGTGCAAGAACCACAGAGTCAAGAATAGGTTAAATATACAAATAAAATAAAATCAATTAACAACAATAGCACATCAACATAAAAACATATAAACATAAATCTGAAAGCGTTGCTCAAACTCCCGTAACAGTCCCGTTATTTTATCTTTGAACCGCTTCATGTCTGCCACATGTTGGGTCGCGCACACATTTTTCAGACAGGGGAAGTGAGCTGCATCACCACCGGCAAGTTGCGTCTCCCACAATGACAGCTTCAACTTGAAAGAACGTATGCGGTCATAATACTGCGTGACAACTTTGTTGCGCCCTTGCAGCTGTTTGTTCAAGTTATTCAGGTGCTCTGTAACATCCACCATAAATGCAAGGTCCGGCATCCATTCTGCGGAATGAAATTCTAACACTGGTTTGCCCTTTTCTTCCATGAACTGTTCAATTTCTTCTCGTAAATCAAAGAAACGCCTCAGCACAGCACCTCGGCTTAACCATCTTACCTCAGTGTGGTATGGCAGGCCATAGATGTGGTCTTTCTCTCTGAGAAGGCTGTCAAACTGACGGTGATTCAGGCTTCTGGATCGGATGAAATTAACAGTTTGGATGACCACCTTCATGACGTTATCCATCTTTAATGACTTGCAACACAAAGCCTCCTGGTGCAAAATACAGTGAAAAGTCAAAAAATCATGTCCTCCATTTGCAGATTGCACTTTCTCTCTGAACTTTGTCACAACGCCTGCTTTTTTCCCGATCATTGAGGGCGCACCATCTGTAGCCAGGCTGACAGCGCTGGACCAGTCCACTCCGACCCTGTCCAGCGCGCCGACGAGTGCGGTAAAAATATCAGCTGCTGTCGTTGTATCTGTCATCGGCACCAACTCCACGAACTCCTCGGTGACGGTCAATATGTCATCAACTCCGCGGATGAAAAAATGGCCAGTTGTGCAACATCTGTAATGTCCGAGCTTTCATAAATTGCAACCGAAAACGCAATAAATGACTTTACTTTTTGCTTCAACTGGCTGTCCAAATCCACCGAAAGATCGGAAATCCTGTCTGCAACTGTGTTTCTTGTCAGGCTGATATTTGCAAAAGCCTGCCGCTTTTCAGGGCACACAATCTCCGCTGCCTTCATCATGCATGTTTTTACAAATTCACCCTCACTAAATGGTTTTGAAGCCACTGCGATTTCATTAGCAATGAGGTAGCTAGCTTTCACTGCAGCGTCACTGATGTCTCGGCTGTGAGTAAACACAGACTGCTGTTTCTTCAGACCCGCCAACAGTTCATTCACCTTCTCTCATCTCCGCTGTCCTTGAAAGTTGTCATATTTGTCGGCATGAAGACTCACATAGTGGCGGACGAAGGTTATATTATTTCAGCACTGCAACATGCTCTGAACACACCAAACATACAGCTTTCCCATTCAATTCCGTGATTAAATAGGATGACAATTTTTCTTGGAACACTCTGCACTCTGCGTCCACTTTTCTCTTTTTTGACAGAGACATATTGGGGCAATGAGGGTGCCAAAGCACATAATGTTAAAAGTAGAAGCCGTAATAAATATCGCGGGCAAAACAAAGTAGCTCATTGGCTGCACGTGCTTGACCTACTTGCTCTGCCCCGGTATAAACAGTTTGCTTGCTTAACACAATTGCTATTGCGCCATCCAGTGGACGCAATTGGAACAGCAGTTTATTTTATTGAAAAATTGCAGCGCATTTTTATACTTTACAAAAACATTATTTATTTTATTTTACTTTTTTATTTTTTCAAAATCATCTCGCGGGCCTAATCCGGCCCGCGGGCCGTACGTTTAACACCCCTGTCCTATCTCCACAGAGGAACTGGAGCTCTGTCAGAGTGACCATCGGGTTCTTGGTCACCTCCCTGACCAAGGCCCTTCTCCCCCGATTGCTCAGTTTCTTGATAGTTCCAAGCTTCTTCCATTTAAGAATGATGGAGGCCACTGTGTTCTTGGGGACCTTCAATGCTGCAGACATTTTTTGGTACCCTTCCCCAGATCTGTGCCTTGACACAATCCTCTTGGAGCTCTACGGACAATTTCTTCGACCTCATGGTTTGGTTTTTGCTCTGACATGCGCTGTCAACTTTGGGACCTTATATAGACAGGTGTGTGTCTTTCCAAATCATGTCCAATTAATTGAATTTACCACAGGTTGACTCCATCTCAAGGATGATCAATGGAAACAGGATGCACCTGAGCTCAGTTTTGAGTCTCAAAGCAAAGGATCTGAATACTTATCTAAATATGGTATTTCTGTTGTTTCTGTTTAATACATTTGCAAAAAAATTTACAAACCTGTTTTCACTTTGTCATTATGGGGTATTGTGTGTAGATTGAGGGAAAAAAGTATTTAATACATTTTAGAATAAGGCTGTAACGTAACAAAATGTGGAAAAAGTGAAGGGGTCTGAATACTTTCCGAAAGCACTGTATTTCAGGTTTAAAAAGGCTTCTGAAGTTTGTAATTTCCACTTTGAAATTTCAGACTTGATTTTCCCTTACGAAAAAGGTATCAACCCCTACAAAAATGTCCATTAATTATATTCTTAATTTATATTCTTAATTATTATTCATTATTAATATAATTCACATTTCTTGTTGCTGCAAACTTATTTTCCTGCTGTAGCAAACTGGCTCAAATTAAGATCCTACATTTGTATGTGTGTTTTACTACTAAACTAAACGTAACTACTAACTAAAGTCAAATACTTTACAACAAATTCAACTTAACAAACTAAACTTAACTACTAAACTAAAACGAACCTGTCCCGGGCGGAGGAGGGGAGGAACCAGTCTGCACAGGAGAGGCAGGGTGCGGGCGGTGCGGCCAGGCGTTCCTCCATCCCTACGTCCAGCCCCTCCAGTTGCAGGAGGGTGGCCTTCACCTGGTCCACGTACACACAGTCAGGCCTCGGGGCCCCCAGGGCAGGGGACGCACAGCCCCCCGCCTCCAGGAGGACGCACTGCATGAAGTGCCTCTGGGGGAGAAGGAGAGAGAATGTGTGGGTTCACAGAAGTGTCTGGGAGGAAAAGGGTCAACTCATTGACAGATGGAATAGGTTATAGGAGTTTAAGTTGATAATGGCAGCCACCTTGGTCAGGGATCAAGTCTAACTAGATTAAATGTCAGGAGAGGCAGAGAAGAAATAATTTATTCCTTTTAGTAATGCAGAAGAAAATAATATGTTTCTAGAATGAAAGCTTTCCAGACCAAGATGGCTGTCATTTTAGTGCTGTTGCCGGGATACCAATGTCCATTGTAGTGTTCTATTTAATACAACGATCTTACCAGTCCCACTATGAGCAGGAAGTAGCGTCCCTGTGGCTGGCAGTAGCCTGGCCTGGTACAGTGGTTGCTATTGGTCTGGTGGGTCTGGGTCTGGTGGTTCTGGGTGCGGTGTCGTGGGAACACCTCTCTCCAGATGACCAGCTGGCCCACGCGCTGCTCTGCAGCCAGGGGGAGGAGACAGTAGTGCTGGCAGTACAGACACACGTCCAGCAGATCTTCCTTGGGGAGGTGGTTGGCTATCAGGTAGCCCTGTAGAGAGACGGAGAACACACACCCACAGCAACAAATACACACACACACACACACACACACACACACACACACACACACACACACACACACACACACACGTAGACAGACAGAGACACAGAGAACGCACACACACACACAGGAACGAAAGAACGCACGCACAGATAACACAATGAATATAAAATAGTGTTCATATTATTAGAGTGCCACACTTTCTTTACACTAAAGCTGATGAGGATGGAGACTGGAGTCTACTGAACGATCTACTTCTACGCATCGTTCATATGTCAGCATTAGTTGTTAGGCTGATGGCGTTTCAGCATTAGTTGTTAGGCTGATGGCGTTTCAGCATTAGTTGTTAGGCTGATGGCGTTTCAGCATTAGTTGTTAGGCTGATGGCGTTTCAGCATTAGTTGTTAGGCTGATGGCGTTTCAGCATTAGTTGTTAGGCTGATGGCGTTTCAGCATTAGTTGTTAGGCTGATGGCGTTTCAGCATTAGTTGTTAGGCTGATGGCATTTCAGCATTAGTTGTTAGGCTGATGGCGTTTCAGCATTAGTTGTTAGGCTGATGGCGTTTCAGCATTAGTTGTTAGGCTGATGGCGTTTCAGCATTAGTTGTTAGGCTGATGGCGTTTCAGCATTAGTTGTTAGGCTGATGGCGTTTCAGCATTAGCCTTTAGGCTGATGGCGTTTCAGCATTAGTTGTTAGGCTGATGGCGTTTCAGCATTAGTTGTTAGGCTGATGGCGTTTCAGCATTAGTTGTTAGGCTGATGGCGTTTCAGCATTAGTTGTTAGGCTGATGGCGTTTCAGCATTAGTTGTTAGGCTAATGGCGTTTCAGCATTAGTTGTTAGGCTGAAGGCGTTTCAGCATTAGTTGTTAGGCTGATGGTGTGACATCCAGGGAATGAACATCCTGGGTGATGATATGATATCTATGTCGGGTGTCGGGTTTCACCGTGGGCCCAGGTGTGTGTGGAAAGGAGAGAGCTCCAGCAGACAGGTGTGTGTGTGTGTGTGTGTGTGTGTGGAAAGGAGAGAGCTCCAGCAGACAGGTGTGTGTGTGTGTGTGTGTGTGTGTGTGTGTGTGTGTGTGTGTGTGTGTGTGTGTGTGGAAAGGAGAGAGCTCCAGCAGACAGGTGTGTGTGTGTGTGTGTGTGTGTGTGTGTGTGTGTGTGTGTGTGTGTGTGTGAAAGGAGAGAGCTCCAGCAGACAGGTGTGTGTGTGTGTGTGTGTGTGTGTGTGTGTGTGTGTGTGTGTGTGTGTGTGGAAAGGAGAGAGCTCCAGCAGACAGGTGTGTGTGACACTCACCTTGTAGAACAGACAGGAACCCAGTGTCACGTAGAGACGCCTCATGCCATAGAAGTCCTCTGACTACGAGAAAGAGAGAGAGAGAGAGAGAAAGAAAGAGAGGACTATCTCCATTATCAGTTTTAGAAGTTCAGACATTAATGATTAAGTAGCCTGCTGCTCTATCCTCCCTCTCTCTCCCTCTCTCTCTCGCTCTCTCAGCCCTGCTTAATTTAAGGACGCAGGTATAAAGATGATCTCATCCTCCATTACTGGCTCATTAAATATACACAGGCAGGTCCAGAAATAGATCCACCTTCTCCTCTCACGACTACGCCCTACAGAGGGAAGGAGCCAGCTGGTGGCTCTGTCTAATGGGAATGGGGATAAGGATTGGACCTTCTCTGCGTCTGAAATGGCACCCTACTTCCCATAAAGTGCACTGCTTTGACCAAAGCCCTATGTAACGATTTGACTTACCATTTCTCCAAAATCTGATGATTCAAAGTCTGAGAGAACAGTGTCAACCTCCATCTGTGGATACATATTACATATTAGTCATTTAGCAGCCGCTCTTATCCAGAGCGAGTTACAGTGAGTGCATACATGTATTTTTTTTTTTGCTTGTTTTTTTCATACTGGCCCCCGGTGGGAACCGAACCCACAACCCTGGCGTTGCAAGCGCCATGCTCTACCAACTGAGCTACACAGTGCCTAGACAGATGATCAGAGACGATCGGTAGAATTCTGACATACAATTGTAATTCTACATCACAGACGTAGTGACTTATTTCTGCATTAACAACGGCTGCAGAGTCAACCATGCTCTGGAGCATCTAGACATGGAAAAGAGTCTAGCAGGACCACTTGCCATTTTTTACCGCTAGACAGCAGAGGGCAGCAAAGATGAGACATAAATCGATAAAGACGTCCATCAAGATCATAGATGGGCAACGTCAGTCCTCGGGGCCTGATTGGTGTCACACTTTTGCCCCAGCTAACACACCTGACTCCAATAATCAAATAATCATGATTTTCAGTTTAGAATGCAATTAGTTTAATCAGCTGTGTTTTGCTAGGGATGGAGTAAAAAGAGTGACACCACTGGCCCCAGAGGACTGGAGTTGCCCATCCCTGATCAAGATGGAAAAAATCTCATTCATATTATAGCAAGAGCAAATTCCTAAACTTATCACTGACTTGAGTCTAAAACACTTTCATAGAACAAGAACGGTAGTTAAAACATGAGAAAGCACAAACACCAAATGGGTAAGATACAAATGAACAGGAGTTCCTAAAAGTGTTTCATCACATTCATGGCCCGAAGCTGTGGCCCATCCAGACCTTTATCTCAGGAGGCAGGGTGAGCCACCGAACCGCCGGCAGTCCGTCCAGGAAGAGAGTCCCTGAGACGTCAGGGAGCATGGCCACAGAGCTGTCACTCAACCTGGAGGGCTGGATCAGCTGCTGGAAGAACAGGCAGAAGAAATGGTCCAGTCTGGGGGCGTGATCCGCCTGGCAGAACGCACTGTGGAGGAGAGGAAGAAGGGACAGAGGGAGGGACGGAGGGAGAGAGAGAGAGAGAGAGGGAGAGAGGGAGGGAGGGAGGGAGGGAGGGAGAGAGATGGAGGGAGGGAGGGAGGGAGATGGATAGAGGGGAGGGAGGGAGGGACGGGGAGGGACGTAGGGAGAGAGAGATGGAGGGAGGGAGGGAGAGATGGAGAGAGGGAGGGAGAGATGGAGAGAGGGAGGGAGAGATGGAGGCGGGAGAGATGGAGGGAGAGAGAGGGAGGGAGGAGGGAGGGAGAGAGATAGAGGGGAGGGAGAGAGATAGAGGGGAGGGAGGGACGGGGGAGGGACGTAGGGAGAGAGAGATGGAGGGAGGGAGAGATGGAGAGATGGAGGGAGGGAGGGCGAGATGGAGGGAGGGCGAGATGGAGGGACGGGGGAGGGAGGAGGAGGGAGGGAGGGAGGGCGAGATGGAGGGAGGGAGGAGGAAGGGAGGGAGGGAGAGATGGAGGGAGGGAGGGCGAGATGGAGGGAGGAAGGGAGGGAGAGATGGAGGGAGAGAGGGACGAGGAGGGAGGGAGGGACGGGGGAGGGAGGAGGGAGGGAGGGACGGGGGAGGGAGGAGGGAGGGAGGGACGAGGGAGGAGGGAGGGAGGGACGGGGGAGGGAGGAGGGAGGGAGGGAGAGATGGAGGGGGAGGGAGGGACGGAGGGAGAGAGAGTTGGAGGGAGAGAGAGATGGAGGGAGGGATGGAGGGAGGGAGGGAGGGCGAGATGGAGGGAGGGAGGGAGGCGAGATGGAGGGGAGGGAGGAGGGCGAGATGGAGGGAGGGAGGGAGGGAGGGCGAGATGGAGGGAGGGAGGGAGGGCGAGATGGAGGGAGGGAGGGAGGGAGGGAGGGAGGGAGGGAGGCGGGAGGGAGGGAGGGAGGGAGGGCGGGAGGGAGGGCGAGAGGGAGGGAGGGAGAGATGGAGGAGGGAGGGAGAGAGGGAGGGACGGAGGGAGAGAGAGATGGCGGGAGGGAGAGATGGAGGGAGGGAGGGATGGAGGGAGGGGAGGAGGGAGGGACGGGGGAGGGATGGAGGGAGGGAGGGAGAGATGGAGGGAGGGAGAGATGGAGGGAGGGAGGGATGGAGGGAGGGACGGGGGAGAGAGGGAGGGAGAGATGGAGGGAGGGAGGGAGAGATGGAGGGAGGGGAGGAGGGAGGGAGGGACGGGGGAGGGACGGAGGGAGAGAGAGATGGAGGGATGGAGGGCGAGATGGAGGGAGGGCGAGATGGAGGGAGGAAGGGAGGGAGAGATGGAGGGAGAGATGGATGGAGGGAGGGAGGGAGAGATGGAGGGAGGGAGGGAGAGAGGGACGAGGAGGGAGGGAGGGAGGGACGGGGAGGGAGGGAGGGAGGGACGGGGAGGGAGGAGGGAGGCGAGATGGAGGGAGGGAGGGAGGAGGGCGAGATGGAGGAGGGAGGCGAGATGGAGGAGGGAGGGAGGGCGGGAGGAGGGCGGGAGAGAGGGAAGGAGGGAGGCGGGAGGGCGAGAGGGAGGGAGGGAGGGAGAGATGGAGGGAGGGGGAGGGAGGGAGAGAGGGAGGGACGGAGGAGAGATGGAGAGAGGGAGGGACGGAGGGAGAGAGAGATGGAGGGAGGGAGAGATGGAGGGAGGGAGAGATGGAGGGATGGAGGGAGGGGAAGGGAGGAGGGAGGGACGGGGGAGGGATGGAGGGAGGGAGGGAGAGATGGAGGGAGGGAGAGATGGAGGGAGGGAGGGATGGAGGGAGGGACGGGGGAGGGAGGGAGGGAGAGATGGAGGGAGGGAGGAGGGAGGGAGGGACGAGGGAGGGAGGGACGGGGGAGGGACGGAGGGAGAGAGAGATGGAGGGATGGAGGGAGAGATGGAGGGAGGGAGGGAGGGAGGGAGGCGAGATGGCGGGAGGGAGGGAGGCGAGATGGAGGGAGGGAGGGCGAGATGGAGGGAGGGAGGGAGGGAGGGAGGGAGGGAGGGCGAGATGGAGGGAGGGAGGGAGGGAGGGCGAGATGGAGGGAGGGAGAGATGGAGAGAGAGATGGAGGGAGAGATGGAGGGAGAGATGGAGGGAGGGAGAGATGGAGGGAGGAAGGGAGAGAGGGACAGGGGAGGGAGGGATGGACAGGGGAGGGAGGGATGGACGGGGGAGGGAGGGAGAGAGAGATGGAGGGAGGGAGAGAGGGAGAGATTGAGGGAAAGAAAGAAGTGTAAAAAAGGCAACAGCCTATTTAGGTTTGATGTAATATAACAGTATAAATTATCTTTCTTCAAACAGGAAGCCAGAAAGACTGGGACAGCTTGAACCAGGAAATCAAACATGCATCCGAAATGGCACCCTATTCCCTACATAGTGCACTACTTTTGGTCAAATTTAGGATGCATCCCTAGTCCGTGACCAGGACTGGAGATTGTCAACAGACCTGCCCAGACAGCCGTACATCACGTTGAGTGTCCTGACCACACCTCCCACTACCGTCTGCAGAGAGAGCAGAGGAACCCTGGAGGAAACATGAGAACACAACACACAGTCAACGAGGAGGAGGACATCAAACACCTATTATTAGGGCACATGGTCAAGAAAAGCTATAACATTTAGCTGACACATGGGATTGACTGAGACGGTACCTCTCAGCAGGCAGGCCGATCACCAGCAGGTTGTTGCTCTCCTTCCAGTAGCCCACATGGACCAGCTGTTTACTGAGCAAGAGAGACGAGCTGAGGAGGGGGAGGGAGGGGAGGAGGAGGAGGAGAAAAGAAGAAGAGAAGATGGGTAGAGTGCAGAGAAAAAAAGAGGGGGAATGAGACAGAAGAGGAGGGGGAGGGGAGGAGAAGAGAAGGCAGAAGGTTAGAGCACAGAAAAAAAGAGGGGGAGACATGGGAGAGGAGGAGAGGAAAGCGGGAGGAAGAACAGGTGCAGGAGAAAAGAGAGCAAGAGGAGAAATATAAATCATGGCATGAATGGATGGAATTTCCATTTTTAGTAGTTACAGTGAGGGAAAAAAGTATTTGATCCCCTGCTGATTTTGTACGTTTGCCCACTGACAAAGAAATGATCAGTCTATAATTTTAATGGTAGGTTTATTTGAACAGTGAGAGACAGAATAACAACAACAACAAAATCCAGAATAACGCATGACAAAAATCATATAAATTGATTTGCATTTTAATGAGGGAAATAAGTATTTGACCCCCTCTCAATCAGAAAGATTTCTGTCTCCCAGGTGTCTTTTATACAGGTAACGAGCTGAGATTAGGAGCACACTCTTAAAGGGAGTGCTCCTAATCTCAATTTGTTACCTGTATAAAAGACACCTGTCCACAGAAGCAATCAATCAATCAGATTCCAAACTCTCCACCATGGCCAAGACCAAAGAGCTCTCCAAGGATGTCAGGGACAAGATTGTAGACCTACACAAGGCTGGAATGGGATACAAGACCATCGCCAAGACCATCGCCAAGCAAGCAACTCTCCCGAGTGGCGCAGTGGTCTATGGCACTGCATCGCAGTGCTAGCTGTGCCACTAGAGATCCTGGTTCGAATCCAGGCTCTGTCGTAGCCGGCCGCGACCGGGAGACCCATGGGGCGGCGCACAATTGGCCCAGCGTCGCCCAGGGTAGGGGAGGGAATTGCCGGCAGGGATGTAGCTCAGTTGGTAGAGCATGGCGTTTGCAACGCCAGGGTTGTGGGTTCGATTCCCATGGGGGGCCAGTATGAAGAAAAAAAAAAAAATGTATGCACTAACTGTAAGTCGCTCTGGATAAGAGCGTCTGCTAAATGACTAAAATGTAAATGTAAAATGTAAGGTGACAACAGTTGGTGTGATTATTCGCAAATGGAAGAAACACAAAAGACCTGTCAATCTCCCTCGGCCTGGGGCTCCATGCAAGATCTCACCTCGTGGAGTTGCAATGATCATGAGAACGGTGAGGAATCAGCCCAGAACTACACGGGAGGATCTAGTCAATGATCTCAAGGCAGCTGGGACCATAGTCACCAAGAAAACAATTGGTAACACACTATGCCATGAAGGACTGAAATCCTGCAGCGCCCGCAAGGTCCCCCTGCTCATGAAAGCACATATACAGGCCCGTCTGAAGTTTGCCAATGAACATCTGAATGATTCAGAGGAGAACTGGGTGAAAGTGTTGTGGTCAGATGAGACCAAAATCGAGCTCTTTGGCATCAACTCAACTCGCTGTGTTTGGAGGAGGAGGAATGCTGCCTATGACCCCAAGAACACCATCCCCACCGTCAAACATGGAGGTGGAAACATTATGCTTTGGGGTTGTTTTTCTGCTAAGGGGACAGGACAACTTCACCGCATCAAAGGGACGATGGACGGGGCCATGTACCATCAAATCTTGGGTGAGAACCTCCTTCCCTCAGCCAGGGCATTGAAAATGGGTCGTGGATGGGTATTCCAGCATGACATGAGCCAAAACACACAGCCAAGGCAACAAAGGAGTGGCTCAAGAAGAAGTACATTAAGGTCCTGGAGTGGCCTAGCCAGTCTCCAGACCTTAATCCCATAGAAAATCTGTGGAGGGAGCTGAAGGTTCGAGTTGCCAAACGTCAGGCTCGAAACCTTAATGACTTGGAGAAGATCTGCAAAGAGGAGTGGGACAAAATCCCTCCTGAGATGTGTGCAAACCTGGTGGCCAACTATAAGAAACGTCTGACCTCTGTGATTGCCAACAAGGGTTTTGCCACCAAGTACTAAGTCATGTTTTGCAGAGGGGTCAAATACTTATTTCCCTCATTAAAATGCAAATCAATTTATAACATTTTTGACATGCGTTTTTCTGGATTTTTTTGTTGTTATTCTGTCTCTCACTGTTCAAATAAACCTACCATTAAAATTATAGACTGATCATGTCTTTGTCAGTGGGCAAACGTACAAAATCAGCAGGGGATCAAATACTTTTTTCCCTCACTGCAGCTATATTTAATTGGGGCTTTGTATATTCACTCTACCGCTGTGGTAGTCTTACCTGACTAACCTAACCCTCTATTTGCTGTTCCCAATAAAGTTATTCAGTACTTTTGGAGGCCACGGCAAACAGTGAGTGGACATTTTTTTATTTCCGTGGAAATCTTACTGAGCTCCCACAATATGTATATGATTGTACAAACTTTGTTTACCTGACTATCTGTCCCCCGGTGACATTCTCCAGCATGTCAGACAGAGTAAGGAAGATCCCTCTGACTCCCTTCAGCTGGCTGGATGCCTCAGACACTGGGTACTGGTACAGGATCTCCTGCTGAGGGGACATGGAGGTACACACACAGACAGACAGTCTGTTAGAGAAGAGAGAGCACAGGGCAGGTTCCCTGTATTGTCTTTGATATTAGTATTCTCCACAACATGCTGTCTGCTATGAAGGTTGTGGAGCGGACCACTTCAGGAGAGAGCCGGGGGAGGTTGGGCCGACCACTTTGGACAGGGGCCGAGGGGAGGGGGGTGAATGAGGAGTAGGGCCTCATAGCCCTGGAAACAAGGACAAAAGCTGGGAGAATCCTTAAAATGCCAGACATTCACCTGTGGGTCAATAACACACCAACACTCGTACCACAGACAAAGTTATATTCAGGCAAGTTAGCTGGCTAACTCCTTGATCCTGCTTTGTAGTATACCCCTAAGGCACTGAAACTAGTGGCTTGCGAAAGAATTCACCCCCCTTGGCATTTTTCCTATTTTGTTGCCTTACAACCTGGAATTAAAATTGATTTTTGGGGGGTTTGTATCATTTGATTTACACAACATGCCTACCACTTTGAAGATGCAAAATATTTGTTCTTGTGAAACAAACAAGAAATAAGACAAAAAAACAGAAAACCTGAGCATGCATAACTATTCACCTCCCCAAAGTCAATACTTTGTAGAACCACCTTTTGCAGCAATTATAGCTGAAAGTCTCTTGGGGTATGTCTCTATAAGCTTGGCACATCTAGCCACTGGGATTTTTGCTCATTCTTCAAGGCAAAACTGCTCCAGCTCCTTCAAGATGGATGGGTTCTGCTGGTGTACTGCAATCTTTAAGTCATACCACATATTCTCAATTGGATTGAGGTCTGTGCTTTGACTAGGCCATTCCAAGACATTTTAATGTATCACCTTAAACCACTCGAGTGTTGCTTTAGCAGTATGCTTAGGGTCATTTTCCTGCTGGAAGGTGAACCTCCGTCCCAGTCTCAAATCTCTGGAAGACTGAAACAGGTTTCCCTCAAGAATGTCCCTATATTTAGCTCCATCCATCATTCCTTCAATTCTGACCAGTTTCCCAGTCCCTGCCGATGAAAACATCCCCACAGCATGATGCTACCACCACCATGCTTCACTGTGGGGACGGTGTTCTCGGAGTGATGAGAGGTGTTGGGTTTGCGCCAGACATAACGTTTTCCTTGATGGCCAAAAAGCTCAGTCTCCCACATGGCTTTTGGCGAACACCAAACTTGTTTGCTTATTATTTTCTTTAAGCAATGGCTTTTTTCTGGCCACTCTTCCGTAAAGCCCATCTCTGTGGAGTGTACGGCTTAAAGTGGTCCTATGGACAGATACTCCAATCTCCACTGTGGAGCTTTGCAGCTCCTTCAGGGTTATCTTTGGTCTCTTTGTTGCCTCTCTGATTAATGCCCTCCTTGCCTGGTCTGTGAGTTTTGGTGGGCGGCCCTCTCTTGGCAGGTTTGTTGTGGTGCCATATTCTTTCAATTTTTTTATAATGGATTTAAGGGTGGGATGTTCAAAGTTTCGGATATTTCTTTATAACCCAACCCTGATCTGTACTTCTCCACAACTTTGTCCCTGACCTGTTTGGAGAGCTCCTTGGTCTTCATGGTGCCGCTTGCTTGGTGGTGCCCCTTGCTTAGTGGTGTTGCAGACTCTGGGGCCTTTCAGAACAGTTCTATATATACACTGAGATCATGTGACAGATAATGTGACACTTAGATTGTACACAGGTGGACTTTATTTAACTAATTATGTGACTTCTGAAGGTAATTGGTTGCACCAGATATTATAATGGGGGTGAATACATATGCACACACCACTTTTCCGTTATTTTTTTTTAGGATTTTGTTAAACAAGTTATTTTTTGCATTTCACTTCACCAATTTGGACTATTTTGTGTATGTCCATTACATTGAAATCCAAATAAAAATCAATTTAAATTACAGGTTGTAATGCAACAAAATAGGAAAGACGCCAAGGGGGGGTGAATACTTTTGCAAGGCACTGTATGATTAGTTTCCTAGTAACAAACATTTCTATCCAGCACAGTCTTCAAGGTGCCTCTGTTATTGTTCTGACCTAACGATCAGCTTCCACCATATTGCTTTCGTCTGTCAAGTCCTTCTTCTTCCATGAAACTAAATATAGAAACACTCACACTGTGTGTGTGCGCCTACCCACAGAAACACAAACACAGATTTCAAAATGCACACACACAGGCTACATGGCCGGCTACACACAACAACTTCTGTCATTTCTCCTACTGTAAAATCGGCGGACTAACAAAAAAAATTGTGCACTATGCTGTCATTTAAAAAACATGGATGCCTGTCAACTAGCTGATGTGGCATCGACTTCCAAGTTCACACCCTCTCCTTCTCCCACCCGTGGCCTGGAAGAGAAGGCCCGCAGAAATACAGAAAGAAAACATCAACGTCTGCATTGAGAGAGAGAGAGAGAGAGAGAGAGAGAGAGAGAGAGAGAGAGAGAGAGAGAGAGAGAGAGAGAGAGAGATCCCATGACCATTCATTCCTTGAAGTATTTACAGTGTATATAACTACAAGTAATACAGTGCTTTCGGAAAGTATTCAGACCCCTCTGCTTTTTCCACATTTTGTAACGTTACACAGTTTTTCCCCCTCATCAGTCTACACACAATACCCCATAATGACTAAGCAAAAACCGGTTTTTAGAAATGTTTGCAAATTGTTTAAAAATAAAAAACTGAAATATGATATTTACATAAGTATTCAGACCCTTTACTCAGTACTTTGTTGAAGCACTTTTGGCAGCGATTACAGCCTCGAGTCTTCTTGGGTATGACGCTACAAGCTTGGCACACATGTATTTGGGGAGTTTCTCCCATTCTTCTCTGCAGATCCTCTCAAGTGCTGTCAGGTTGGATGGGGAGCGTCGCTGCACAGCTATTTTCAGGTCTCTCAAGAGATTCATCGGGTTCAAGTCCGGGCTCTGGCTGGGCCACTCAAGGACATTCCGAGAGTTGTCCCGAAGCCACTCCTCCATTGTGTTGGCTGTGGGCTTAGGGTCGTTGTCCTGTTGGAAGGTGAACCTTCGCCCCAGTCTGAGGTACTGAGCGCTCTGGAGCAGGTTTTCATCAAGGATCTCTCTGTACTTTGCTCCGTTCATCTTCCCCTCGATCCTGTCTCTCTAGTGGTTCCAAACTTCTTCCATTTAAGAATGATGGAGGCCACTGTGTTCTTGGGGACCTTCAATGCTGCAGAAATGTTTTGGTACACTTCCCCAGATCTGTGACTCGACACGATCCTGAAATTAAGTGTAGCTACTATACTGAACAAAAATATAAACGCAACATGGAACAATTTCAAGGATTCTACTGAGTTACAATTCATATGAGGAAATAAGTCAATTGAAATACATAAATTAGGCCCTAATCTATGGATTTCACATGAATGGAAATACAGATATCCATCTGTTGGTCACAGATACCTTAAAAAAAAAAAAGGCCTCAGGATTTCATCACGGTATTTCTGTGCATTCAAATTGCCATCGATAAAATGCACTTGTGTTAGTTGTCGTAGCTTATGCCTGCCCATACCATAACCCCATTGCCACCATGGGGCACTCTGTTCACAACGTTGATATCAGCAAACCGCTCACCCACACGACACCATACACAAGGTCTGCGGTTGTGAGGCCGGTTGGACGTACTGCCAAATTCTCTAAAACAACGGAGGCGGCTTATGGTAGAGAAATTAACATGAACTTATCTGGCAACAGCTCTGGTGGACATTCCTGCAGTCAGCATGCCAATTGCACGCTCTCTCAAACCTTGAGACATATGTGGCATTGTGTTGTCACGATCGTTATTAGAGGCAGACCAAGGCGCAGCGTGATAGGCGTACATCTTTTAATGAGTACTTTACACCAACAACAAAACAACAAAACAATACGTGAAGTCTAAAGGTTCACCAACACAAACCTATACAGAACAAGATCCCACAAACAACTGTGCAAAACAGGCTGCTTAAGTATGGTTCACAATCAGAGACAACGAGCAACAGCTGCCTCTGATCGGGAACCACCCTGGCCAACATAGATCTAAACGATCTAGACAGAAAACAAGGAACAACTAAACATAGGAATTAACACCCTGGCTCAACATTAAAGAGTCCCCAGAGCCAGGGCGTGACAGTACCCCCCCCCCAAAGGCGCGGACTGCGACCGCGCCAACCAAACACCACAGGGGAGGGGCCGGGTGGGCATTCCGCCTCGGAGGCGGATCCGGCTCCGGGCGTGACCACCACTCACTCTCTCGCCCTCGTGGTCTGGCCCTGCTGGCCGGAGCTGGACTGAACACCGGTGGAGCGGATTGCTCTGGCTCCGGCGTGGCACGGGCTGTGCCGGACTGACGACGCGCACCACTGGCTTGGTGCGGGGAGCAGGAACAGGCCGGACCGGGCTGGCGACGCACACCACTGGCTTGGTGCGGGGAGCAGGAACGGGCCGGACCTGGCTGACGACGTGCACCACTGGCTTGGTGCGGGGAGCTGGAACGGGCCGGACCGGGCTGACGACGCGCACCACTGGCTGGGTGCGGGGAGCAGGAACGGGCGGACCGGGCTGACGACGCCGCACCACTGGCTTGGTGCGGGGAGCAGGAACGGGCCGGACCGAGCTGACGACGCGCACCACTGGCTTGGTGCGGGGAGCAGGAACAGGCCGAACCGGGCTGGCGACTCGCACCACTGGCTTGGTGCGGGGAGCAGGAACAGGCCGGACCGGGCTGGTAACGCGCACCACTGGCTTGGTGCGAGGAGCGGGACTGGGTTTCCTCATAAACCTCCGCTCCCTCTGCTGCCTACTCAGTTCCTCTCGCCGTGCCTCCACACTCTCCTTCTCCCTCATGACCAGTGACCCCCGTAACCTAGCGGCCTCCTCTGCTAACCGGCTGAACCGCTCTATCGCGGCCTCCTGCTGCCTCGTCGTCCACGGCGTGAGCCCCCCCCTAAAAATGTTTGGGGCTTGTCTCTCCCCCGTGCTCATGGCCTCCATCCCTCTTGCCAGACTCTCACTCATCTCCTCCCAGGTCCATCCTCTCTCCTCGTCACGCTGCTTGATCCAGTCGAGGTGGGATCTTCTGTCACGATCGTTATTAGAGGCAGACCAAGGCGCAGCGTGATAGGCGTACATCTTTTAATGAGTACTTTACACCAACAACAAAACGATACGTGAAGTCTAAAGGTTCACCAACACAAACCTATACAGAACAAGATCCCACAAACAACTGTGCAAAACAGGCTGCCTAAGTATGGTTCCCAATCAGAGACAACGAGCAACAGCTGCCTCTGATCGGGAACCACCCTGGCCAACATAGATCTAAACGATCTAGACAGAAAACAAGGAACAACTAAACATAGGAACTAACACCCTGGCTCAACATTAAAGAGTCCCCAGAGCCAGGGCGTGACATGTGTTGTGTGACAAAACTGCACATTTAAGAGTGCCCTTTTATTGTCCCCAGCACAAGGTGCACCTGTGTAATGATCATGCTGTTTAATCAGCTTTTTTATATGCCACACCTGTCAGGTGGATGGATTATCTTGGCAAAGGAGAAATGCTCACTAACAGGGATGTAAACAAATTTGTGCACACAATTTGAGAGAAATTAGCTTTCTGTGCGTATGGAAAATGTCTGGGATCTTTTATTTCAGCTCATGAAACACTTCACATGTTGCGTTAATATTTTTGTTCAGTGTACTTTACTTTCCCACAGAGCAAGAAAACATAGCCCTTCACTACAGGTCCACTGTCCTCTGACCTCTGCTGAGTCTGCTCCAGCGTGGCTTTCTTCCGCAAAGCTAAAGGGACAGTTTCCCGGACACAGTTTAGGCTTAGGTTTATTACTAGACTTTGTCTATTGAGCCTTGCTCTGTGTGCGGAAAACTGGCCCAAAAAGTATAAATTAATATTATGTATCTATGAGGTGTGAGTTCACCCCCTTACAATGTAAAACACTTTGAGCACTTGGAAAAGCGTTATATAATCCAATTAATGTATTTTATTGAAGTCAGTGAAACTAACGTTAATCAATTCAATCCTTGTGCAATTATTGGTATTTATTTATCCCATTACTAATGTAATGGTTATGTATTATCAAGGGAGATATTATCAAGAGGAACTAACTTTATTCTTCACATCTTTCTCCTGTTCTCCTGTTTCTATTTTTCCACTGTGTGTGTGTGTGTGTGCACATTTTGGATGTTGTTATAAAGAGCCAAAGGCCCTTGATCTGGAAGCCTACCAGAGCAGTAGTTATGTTCTCTAAAGCTTCTGCTTTGTGTCAGAAAACACAGAGTGTGCCAACAAGCTTTTTAAGTGCTGCGCTAGGGATTTCCTACACATGGGTATTTTTTAAAACATTTAATTACTCTTAATGCAGTTAAGTACTCATTCATTGACTGTAGAAAAATGTATTGTACCCATGAGGTGCTTTTCACTGGGTCTCAAGAAAGCACTTAGCTAACATTGAACTACAGTTAGAGGCACAATAAGTACATTTAATTTCTGGTTTTGCTTCTTGGTCGAATGTTTTCGTACTATCTCGACTTGCAGATGGGGTGACAAAACTTAAGGATTGCACCTTTAATGTAGATTTGCGTTGGTGAATGTAAAGAAATATCAAGGTAGAGGTTACCTTTAACCTCAGACCGTAGATCAGATTACCGTACCCCCAGTCCTACACTTTACCTATGGGATCTGGTCAAAAGTAGTGCACTACATAGGGAATAGGGTGCCATTTCTGAGACCTACTGAACTGACCTCTTCCAGGGGGGAGTCTGAATCCAGTTTGAGAGACAGGTACATGACGATGTGAGGGATGTGTCCTATAGACATCTGGAGCTCCACCGTGTCCTCGCCCCACAGCAGGCGTACCAGCTGGCTGACTGGGGGAGAGGGCTTGAGCCTGGGGGCAGAGGACACGTCCACACCCCCCTCCCCTGGTCCTCCTGGACTGGCTGTCTCCAGGGTCAGCTTCACCTGGGTGGGCGGGGGGGAGGAGGGAGAGAGAGAGGGGAAGAGAGGGGAAAAGAAAGAAAGAGGGAGAAAGAAAGAAAGAGATCATCATCTTTCCACCACATTCTACATCGTTTTTCCTTTTTGAAACACTTTTAAAAAAGGCCCATTGTGGGTTTGGCTGCAGAACATAAGCTAGCAGTGAGTTTGTAGGAGTCTGAAGAATCCCTGTTGGCCAGAATCAGCAGGGGAACTACACTGTGATCATAATATGGTCATAAACGGCATTTAATCCCGTCCATTAGCGTAACTCATATGCTCCCCATTTCATGGTTTGGCCTGGTGCTACAGGAAAGGGTTCAGTTAAACCACATATACAGAGCCATCAGTGATGTGATTGTCAGAGAGAGAGAGAGAGAGAGAGAGAGAGAGAGAGAGAGAGAGAGAGAGAGAGAGAGAGAGAGAGAGAGAGAGAGAGAGAGAGAGA